>NW_025956961.1:0-72946 GCF_023159225.1 Perognathus longimembris pacificus
ACTCCCTGATATACAGCTGCCTACCCCCTTCTTAAGTGCAGGTTCTAAATGAGCTTTTTTCTCTGTTCCCTCACCACAATAGAGATTCTTTTGGGGAGTTACCAGTACAGTAACCATACCAGGAAGTACTTAATTTATTAAGCTACTGATTTTCTTAATCTCTATGGAGATATTTACTGATAAACAGCTACCTACGCAGCATGTTCATGTCGTTCCTAAATGAGCTTTTATCTCTCTCCACTCACCAGAAATCAGATTCTTCTGAGGAGTTCCCAGTACATTATCCTTTCCCCTGTGTAATTACCTTAACAAGCTCCAGCTGTTTTTATTCTCAGAAGGTTTACTCCCTGATATACAGCTGCCTACCCCCTTCGTAAGTCCAGGTCCTAAATGAGCTTTTTTCTCTGTTCCCTCACCACAATCCAGATTCTTTTGGGGAGTTACCAGTACAGTAACCATACCAGGAAGTACTAAATTTATTAAGCTACTGCTTTTCTTAATCTCAGTGGAGATATTTACTTATAAACAGCTACCTACGCAGCATGTTCATGTCGTACCTAAACGAGCTTTTTTCTCTGTTCCCTCACCACAATCCAGATTCTTTTGGGGAATTACCAGTACAGTAACCATACCAGGAAGTACTTAATTTATTAAGATACTGCTTTTCTTAATCTCAGTGGAGATATTTACTGAAAAACAGCTACTTATGCAGCATGTTCATGTCTTTCCTAAATGAGCTTTATCTCTCTCCAGTCACCACAAATCAGATTCTTCTGAGGAGTTCCCAGTACATTATCCTTTCCCCTGTGTAATTACCTTAACAAGCTCCATCTGTTTTTATTCTCAGAAGCGATACTCCCTGATATACAGCTGCCTACCCCCTTCGAAAGTGCAGGTCCTTAATGAGCTTTTTTCTCTGTTCCCTCACCACAATCCAGATTCTTTTGGGGAGTTACCAGTACAGTAACCATACTAGGAAGTACTTAATTTATTAAGCTACTGCTTTTCTTAATCTCAGTGGAGATATTTACTGATAAACAGCTACGTACGCAGCATGTTCATGTCGTTCCTAAAAGAGATTTTATCTCTCTCCCGTCACCACAATTCAGATTCTTCTGAGGAGTTCCCAGTACATTATCCTTGACCCTGTGTAGTTACCTTAACAAGCTTCAGCTGTTTTTCGTCTCATAAGGTTTACTCCCTGATATACAGCTGCCTACCCCCTTCTTAAGTGCAGGTTCTAAATGAGCTTTTTTCTCTGTTCCCTCACCACAATCCAGATTCTTTTGGGGAGTTACCAGTACAGTAACCATACCAGGAAGTACTTAATTTATTAAGCTACTGATTTTCTTAATCTCTATGGAGATATTTACTGATAAACAGCTACCTACGCAGCATGTTCATGTCGTTCCTAAATGAGCTTTTATCTCTCTCCCCTCACCACAAATCAGATTCTTCTGAGGAGTTCCCAGTACATTATCCTTTCCCCTGTGTAATTACCTTAACAAGCTCCAGCTGTTTTTTTCTCAGAAGCGAAACTCCCTGATATACAGCTGCCTACCCCCTTCGTAAGTGCAGGTCCTAAATGAGCTTTTTTCTCTGTTCCCTCACCACAATCCAGATTCTTTTGGGGAGTTTCCAGTACAGGAACCATACCAGGAATTACTTAATTTATTAAGCTACTGCTTTTTTTAATCTCAGTGGAGATATTTACTGATAAACAGCTACCTACCCAGCATGTTCATGTCGTTCCTAAATGAGCTTTTATCTCTCTCCCCTCATCACAAATCATATTCTTCTGAGGAGTTCCCAGTACATTATCCTTTCCCCTGTGTAATTACCTTAACAAGATCAGCTGTTTTTATTCTCAGAAGGTTTACTCCCTGATATACTGCTGCCTACCCCCTTCGTAAGTGAAGGTCCTAAATGAGCATTTTTCTCTGTTCCCTCACCACAATCCAGATTCTTTTGGGGAGTTACCAGTACAGTAACCCTACCAGGAAGTACTAAATTTATTAAGCTACTGCTTTTCTTAATCTCAGTGGAGATATTTACTGATAAACAGCTACCTATGCAGCATTTTCATGTCGTTCGTAAATGAGCTATTATCTCTCTCCCCTCACCACAAATCAGATTCTTCTGTGGAGTTCTCAGTACATTATCCTTTCCCCTGTGTAATTACCTTAACAAGCTCCAGCTGTTTTTATTCTCAGAAGGTTTACTCCCTGATATACAGCTGCCTACCCCCTTCGTAAGTGCAGGTCCTAAATGAGCTATTTTCTTTGTTCCCTCACCACAATCCAGATTTTTTGGGGGAGTTACCAGTACAGTATCCATACCAGGAAGTACTTAATTTATTAAGCTACTGCTTTTCTTAATCTCAGTAGAGATATGTACTTATAAACAGCTACCTACGCAGCATATTCATTTCGTTCCTTAATGAGCTTTTATCTCTCTCCCCTCACCACATATTAGATTCTTCTGAGGAGTTCCCAGTACATTATCCTTTCCCCTGTGTAATTACCTTAACAAGCTCCAGCTGTTTTTATTCTCAGAAGGGATAATCCCTGATATACAGCTGCCTACCCCCTTTGTAATTGCAGGTCCTAAATGAGCTTTTTTCTCTGTTCCCTCACCACAATCCAGATTCTTTTGGGGAGTTACCAGTACAGTAACCATACCAGGAAGTACTTAATTTATTAAGCTACTGCTTTACTTAATCTCAGTGGAGATATTTACTGATAAACAGCTACCTATGCAGCATGTTCATGTCGTTCCAAAATGAGTTTTTATCTCACTCCCCTCACCACAAATCAGATTCTTCTGAGGAATTCCCAGTACATTATCCTTTCCCCTGTGTAATTACATTAAAAAGCTGCAGCGGTTTTTATTCTCAGAAGGAATACTCCCTGATATACAGCTGCCTACCCCCTTCGAAAGTGCAGGTCCTAAATGAGCTTTTTTCTCTGTTCCCTCACCACAATCCAGATTCTTTTGGGGAGTTACCAGTACAGTAACCATACCAGGAAGTACTTAATTTATTAAGCTACTGCTTTTCTTAATCTCAGTGGAGAAACTTACTGATAAACAGCTACATACGCAGAATGTTTATGTCGTTCCTAAATGAGCTTTTATCTCTCTCCCCTCACCAAAAATCAGATTCTTCTGAGGAGTTCCCAGTACATTATCCTTTCCCCTGTGTAATTACCTTAACAAGCTCCAGCTGTTTTTATTCTCAGAATGTGTACTCCCTGATATACAGCTGCCTACTCCCTTCGTAAGTGCAGGTCCTAAATGAGCTTTCTTCTCTGTTCCCTCACCACAATCCAGATTCTTTTGGGGAGTTACCAGTACAGTAACCATACCAGGAAGTACTTAATTTATTCAGCTACTGCTTTTCTTAATCTCAGTGGAGATATTTACTGATAAACAGCTACCTATGCAGCATGTTCATGTCGTTCCTAAATGAGCTTTTATGTCTCTCCCCTCACCACAAATCAGATTCTTCTGAGGAGGTCCCAGTACATTATCCTTTCCCCTGTGTAATTACCTTAACAAGAACCAGCTGTTTTTATTCTCAGAAGGTTTACTCCCTATTATACAGCTGCCTAACCCCTTCGTAAGTGCAGGTCCTATATCAGAATTTTTCTCTGTTCCCTCATCACAATCCAGATTCTTTTGGGAAGTTACCAGTACAGTAACCATACCAGGAAATACTTAATTTATTAAGCTACTGCTTTTCTTAATCTCAGTGGAGATATTTACTGATAAACAGTTACCTACGCAGCATGTTCATGTCGTTCCTAAATGAGCTTTTTTCTCTCTCCCCACACCAAAATCAGATTCTTCTGAGGAGTTCCCAGTACATTATCCTTTCCCCTGTGTAATTTCTTTAACAAGCTCCAGCTGTTTTTATTCTCAGAAGGGATACTCCCTGATATACAGCTGCCTACCCCCTCCGTAAGTATAGGTCCTAAATGTGCTTTTTTCTCTGTTCTCTCACCACAATCCAGATTATTTTTGAGTTACCAGAACCGTAAACATACCAGGAAGTACTTAATTTATTAAGCTACTGCTTTTCTTAATCTCAGTGGAGTTATTTAGTGATAAACAGCTACCTAAGCAGCATTTTCATGTCGTTCCTAAATGATCTTTTATCTATCTGCCTTCACCACAAATCAGAATGTTCTGAGGAGTTCCCAGTACATTATCCTTTCCCCTGTGTAATTACCTTAACAAGCTCCACCTGTTTTTATTCTCAGAAGGTTTACTCCCTGATATACAGCGGCCTACCCCCTTCGTAAGTGCTGGTCATAAATGAGCTTTTTTCTCTGTTCCCTCACCAAAATCCAGATTCTTTTGGGGAGTTACCAGTACAGTCACCATACCAGGAAGTACTTAATTTATTAAGCTACTGCTTTACTTAATCTCAGTGGTGATATTTACTGATAAACAGCTACCTATGCAGCATTTTCATGTCGTTCCTAAATGAGCTTTTATCTCACTCCGCTCACCAAAAATCAGATTCTTCTGAGGAGTTCCCAGTACATTATCCTTTCCCCTGTGTAATTACATTAAAAAGCTGCAGCTGTTTTTATTCTCAGAAGGAATACTCCCTGATATACAGCTGCCTACCCCCTTCGTAAGTGCAGGTCCTAAATGAGCTTTTTTCTCTGTTCCCTCACCACAATCCAGATTCTTTTGGGGAGTTACCAGTACAGTAACCACACCAGGAAGTACTTAATTTATTAAGCTACTGCTTTTCTTAATCTCAGTGGAGAAACTTACTGATAAACAGCTACCTACGCAGAATGTTTATGTCGTTCCTAAATGAGCTTTTATCTCTCTCCCCTCACCAAAAATCAGATTCTTCTGAGGAGTTCCCAGTACATTATCCTTTCCCCTGTGTAATTACCTTAACAAGCTCCAGCTGTTTTTATTCTCAGAATGTTTACTCCCTGATATACAGCGGCCTACCCCCTTTGTAAGTGCAGGTCCTAAATGAGCTTTTTTCTCTGTTCCCTCACCCCAATCCAGATTCTTTTGGGGAGTTACCAGTACAGTAACCATACCAGGAAGTACTTAATTTATTAAGCTACTGCTTTACTTAATCTCAGTGGAGATATTTACTGATAAACAGCTACCTGTGCAGCATGTTCATTTCGTTCGTAAATTAGCTTTTATCTCACTCCCCTCACCACAAATCAGATTCTTCTGAGGAGTTCCTAGAACATTATCCTTTCCCCTGTGTAATTACCTTAACAAGCTCCACCTGTTTTTATTCTCAGAAGGTTTACTCCCTGATATACAGCGGCCTACCCCCTTCGTAAGTGCAGGTCCTAAATTAGCTTTTTTCTCTGTTCCCTCACCATAATCCAGATTCTTTTGGGGAGTTACCAGTACAGTAACCATACCAGGAAGTACTTAATTTATTAAGCTACTGCTTTTCTTAATCTCAGTGGAGATATTTACTGATCAACAGCTGCCTCAGCAGCATGTTCATTTCGTTCGTAAATGAGCTTTTATCTCTCTCCCCTCACCACAAATCAGATTCTTCTGAGGAGTTCCCAGTACATTATCCTTTCCCCTGTGTAATTACCTTAACAAGCTCAAGCTGTTTTTATTCTCAGAAGGTTTACTCCCTGATATATAGGTGCCTACACCCTTCGTAAGTGCAGGTCCTAAATGAGCTTTTTACTCTGTTCCCTCACCACAATCCAGATTCTTTTGGGGAATTACCAGTACAGTAACCATACCAGGAAGTACTTAATTTATTAAGCTACTGCTTTTCTTAATCTCAGTGGAGATATTTACTGATAAACAGCTACCTAGGTAGCATGTTCATGTCGTTCATACATGAGCTTTTATCTCTCTCCCCGCACCACAAATCAGATTCTTCTGAGGAGTTCCCATTACATTATCCTTTCCCGTGTGTAATTACCTTAACAAGCTCTAGCTGTTTTTATTCTCAGAAGGTATACTCCCTGATATAGAGCTGCCAACCCCCTTCGTAAGTGCAGGTCCTAAATGAGCTTTTTTCTCCGTTCCCTCACCACAATCCAGATTCTTTTGGGAGTTACCAGTACAGTAACCATACCTGGAAGTACTTAATTTATTAAGATACTGCTTTTCTTATTCACAGTGGAGATATTTACTGATAAACAGTTACCTAGGCAGCATGTTCATGTCGTTCCTAAATGAGCTTTTATCTCTCTCCTGTCACCACAAATCAGATTCTTCTGAGGAGTTCCCAGTACATTATCCTTTCCCCTGTGTAATTACCTTAACAAGCTCCAGCTGTTTTTATTCTCAGAAGGGTTACTCCCTGATATACAGCTGCCTACCCCCTTCGTAAGTGCAGGTCCTAAATGAGCTTTTTTCTCTGTTCCCTCACCAAAATCCAGATTCTTTTGGGGAGTTACCAGTACAGTAACCATACCAGGAAGTACTTAATTTATTAAGCTACTGCTTTTCTTAATCTCAGTGGAGATATTTACTGATAAACAGCTACCTAACAGCATGTTCATATCGTTCCTAAATGAGCTTTTATCTCTCTCCCCTCACCACAAATCAGATTCTTCTGAGAAGTTCCCAGTACATTATCTTTTCCCCTGTGTAATTACCTTAACAAGCTCCAGCTGTTTTTATTCTCAGAAGGGATACTCCCTGATATACAGCTGCCTACCCCCTTCGTAAGTGCTGGTCCTAAATGAGCTTTTTTCTCTGTTCCCTCACCACAGTCCAGATTCTTTGGGGAGTTACCAGTACAGTAACCATATCAGGAATTACTTAATTTATTAAACTACTGCTTTTCTTAATCTCACTGGAGATATTTACTGATAAACAGCTACCTATGCAGCATTTTCATGTCGTTCTTAAATGAGCTTTTATCTCTCTCCCCTCACCACAAATCAGATTCTTCTGAGGAGTTCCCAGTACATTATCCTTTCCCCTGTGTAATTACCTTAACAAGCTCCATCTGTTTTTATTCTCAGAAGCGATACTCCCTGATATACAGCTGCCTACCCCCTTCGAAAGTGCAGGTCCTAAATGAGCTTTTTTCTCTGTTCCCTCACCACAATCCAGATTCTTTTGGGGAGTTACCAGTACAGTAACCATACCAGGAAGTACTTAATTTATTAAGCTACTGCTTTTCTTGTTTTTTGTTTTTTTTTTGGCCAGTCCTGGGGCTTGGATTCAGGGCCTGAATACTGTCCCTGGCTTCTTTTTGCTCAAGGCTAGCACTCTGCCACTTGAGCCGAAGCGCCACTTCTGGCTATTTTCTGTATATGTGGTGCTGGGGAATCGAACCCATGGCCTCATGTATACGAGGCAGGCACTCTTGCCACTAGGCCATATCCCCAGCCCCAAGCTACTGCTTTTCTTAATCTCAGTGGAGATATTTACTGATAAACAGCTACCTACGCAGCATGTTCATGTCGTTCTTAAATGAGCTTTTATCTCTCTCCACTCACCACAAATCAGATTCTTCTGAGGAGTTCCCAGTACATTATCCTTTCCAATGTGTAATTACCTTAACAAGCTCCAGCTGTTTTTATTCTCAGAAGGTTTACTCCCTGATATACAGCTGACTACCCCCTTCGTAAGTGCAGGTCCTAAATGAGCTTTTTTCTCTGTTCTCTCACCACAATCCACATTCTTTTGGGGAGTTACCTGTACAGTAACCATACCAGGAAGTACTTAGTTTATTAAGCTACTGCTTTTCTTAATCTCAGTGGAGATATTTACTGATAAACAGCTACCTACGCAGCATGTTCATGTCGTTCCTAAATGAGCTTTTATCTCTCTCCCCTCACCGAAAATCAGATTTTTCTAAGGAGTTCCCAGTACATTATCCTTTCCCCTGTGTAATTACCTTCACAAGCTCCAGCTGTTTTTATTTTCAGAAGGTTTACTCCCTGATATACAGCTGCCTAACCCCTTCGTAAGTGCAGGTCCTAAATGAGCTTTTTTCTCTGTTCCCTCACCACAATCCAGATTCTTTTGGGGAGTTACCAGTACAGTAACCATACCAGGAAGTACTTAATTTATTAAGCTACTGCTTTACTTAATGTCAGTGGAGATATTTACTGATAAACAGCTACCTACGCAGCATGTTCATGTCGTTCCTAAATGAGCTTTTATCTCTCTCCCTCACCACAAATCAGATTCTTCTGAGGAGTACCCAGTACATTATCCTTTCCCCTGTGTAATTACCTTAACAAGCTCCAGCTGTTTTTATTATCAGAAGCGATAATCCCTGATATACAGCTGCCTACCCCCTTCGTAAGTGCAGGTCCTAAATGAGCTTTTTTCTCTGTTCCCTCACCACAATCCAGATTCTTTTGGGTTGTTACCAGTACAGTAACCATACAAGGAAGTACTTAATTTATTAAGCTACTGATTTTCTTAATCTCTATGGAGATATTTACTGATAAACAGCTACCTACGCAGGATGTTCATGTCGTTCCTAAATGAGCTTTTATCTCTCTCCCCTCACCACAAATCAGATTCTTCTGAGGAGTTTCCAGTACATTATCCTTTCCCCTGTGTAATTACCTTAACAAGCTCCAGCTGTTTTTATTCTCAGAAGGTTTACTCCCTGATATACAGCTGCCTACCCCCTTCGTAAGTGCAGGTCCTAAATGAGCTTTTTTCTCTGTTCCCTCACCACAAGCCAGATTCTTTTGGGGAGTTACCAGTACAGTAACCATACCAGGAAGTACTTAATTTATTAAGCTACTGCTTTTCTTAATCTCAGTGGAGATATTTACTGATAACCAGCTATCTACGCAGCATGTAGGTGTCGTTCCTAAATGAGCTTTTATCTCTCTCCCCTCACCACAAATCAGAATCTTCTGAGGAGTTCCCAGTACATTATCCTTTCCCCTGTGTAATTACCTTAACAAGCTCCAGCTGTTTTTACTCTCAGAAGGTTTACTCCCTGATATACAGCTGCCTACCCCCTTCGTAAGTGCAGGTCCTAAATGAGCTTTTTTCTCTGTTCCCTCACCACAATCCAGATTCTTTTGGGGAGTTACCAGTACAGTATCCATACCAGGAAGTACTTAAGATATTATGCTACTGCTTTTCTTAATCTCAGTGGAGATATTTACTGATAAACAGCTACATATGCAGCATGTTCATGTCGTTCCTAAATGAGCTTTTATCTCTCTCCCCTCACCACAAATCAGATTCTTCTGAGGAGTTCCCAGTACATTAGCCTTTTCCCTGTGTAATTATCTTAACAAGCTCCAGCTTTTTTTATTCTCAGAAGGTTTACTCCCTGATATACAGCTGCCTACCCCCTTCTTACGTGCAGGTCCTAAATGAGCTTTTTCTCTGTTCCCTCACCACAATCCAGATTCTTTTGTGGAGTTACCAGTACAGTAACAATACCAGGAAGTACTTAATTTATTAAGCTACTGCTTTTCTTAATCTCAGTGGAGATATTTACTAATATACAGCTACTTACGCAGCATGTTCATGTCGTTACTAAATGAGCTTTTATCTCTCTCCCCTCACCACAAATCAGATTCTTCTGAGGAGTTCCCAGTACATTATTCTTTCCCCTGTGTATTTACTTTAACAAGCTCCAGCTGTTTATATTCTCAGAAGGTTTACTCCCTGATACACAGCTGCCTACCCCCTTCGTAAGTGCAGGTCCTAAATGAGCTTTTTTCTCTGTTCCATCACCACAATCCAGGTTCTTTTGGGGAGTTACCAGTACAGTAACCATACCAGGAAGTACTTAATTTATTAAGCTACTGCTTTTCTTAATCTCAGTGGAGATATTTACTGATAAACAGCTACCGACGCAGCATGTCCATGTGGTTCATAAATGAGCTATTATCTCTCTCCCCTCACCACAAATCAGATTCTTCTGAGGAGTTCCAGTACATTATCCTTTCCCCTGTGTAATTACCTTAACAAGCTCCAGCTGTTTCTGTTCTCAGAAGGTTTATTCCCTGATATACAGCTGCCTACCCCCTTCCTAAGTGCAGGTCCTAAATGAGCTTTTTTCTCTGTTACCTCACCACAATCCAGATTTTTTAGGGGAGTTACCAGTACTGTAACCATACCAGGCAGTATTTAATTTATTAAGCTACTGCTTTTCTTAATCTCAGTGGAGATATTTACTGATAAACAGCTACCTATTCAGCATGTACATGGCGTTCCTAAAAGCTTTTATGTCTCTCCCCTCACCACAAATCAGATTCTTCTGAGGAGTTCCCAGTACATTATCCTTCCCTCTGTGTAATTACCTTAACAAGTTCCGCTGTTTTTATTCTCAGAAGGTTTACTCCCTGATAAACCGCTGCCTACCCCATTCGTAAGTGCAGGTCCTAAATGAGCTTTTTTCTCTGTTCCCTCACCACAATCCAGATTCTTTTGGGGAGTTACCAGTACAGTAACCATAGCAGGAAGTACTTAATTTATTAAGCTATTGCTTTTCTTAATCTCAGTGGAGATATTTAATGATAAACCACTACCTACGCAGCATTTTCATGTCGTTCTTAAATGAGCTTTTTTCTCACTCCCCTCACCACAAATCAGATTCTTCTGAGGAGTTCCCAGTACATTATCCTTTCCCCTGTGTAAATACCGTAACAATCTCCAGCTGTTTTTATTCTCAGAAGGTTTACTCCCTGATATACAGCTGCCTACCCCCTTCATAAGTGCAGGTCCTAAATGAGCTTTTTTCTCTGTTCCCTCACCACAATCCAGATTCATTTGGGGAGTTACAAGTACAGTAACCCAACCAGGAAGTACTTAATTTAATAAGCTCCTGCTTTTCTTAATCTCACTGGAGATATTTACTCATAAACAGCTACCAATGCAGCATTTTCATGTCGTTCCTAAGTGAGCTTTTATCTCTCTCCCCTCACCACAAATCAGATTCTTCTGAGGAGTTCCCAGTACATTATCCTTTCCCCTGTGTTTTACCTAAACAAGCTCCAGCTGTTTTTATTCTCAGAAGAGATACTCCCTGATATACAGCTGCCTACCCTCTTCGTAAGTGCAGGTCCTAAATGAGCTTTTTTCTCTGTTCCCTCACCACAATCCAGATTCTTTTGGGGAGTTACCAGTACAGTAACCATACCAGGAAGTACTTAATTTATTAAGCTACTGCTTTTGTTAAGCTCAGTGGAGATATTTACTGATAAACAGCTACCTAGGCAGCATGTTCATGTCGTTCTTAAATTAGCTTTTATCTCTCTCACCGCACCACAAATCAAATTCTTCTCAGGAGTTCCCATTACATTATCCTTTCCCCTATGTAATTACCTTAACAAGCTCTAGCTGTTTTTATTCTCAGAAGGTTTACTCCCTGATATATAGCTGCCAACCCACTTCGTAAGTGCAGGTCCTAAATGAGCTTTTTTCTCTGTTCCCTCACCACAGTCCAGATTCTTTTGGGGAGTTACCAGTACAGTAACAATACCTGGAAGGACTTAATTTATTAAGCTACTGCTTTTCTTATTCACAGTGGAGATATTTACTGATAAACAGTTACCTACGCAGCATGGTCATGTCGTTCCTAAATGAGCTTTTATCTCTCTCCTGTCACCACAAATCAGATTCTTCTGAGGAGTCCCAGTACATTATCCTTTCCCCTGTGTAATTACCTTAACAAGCTCCAGCTGTTTTTATTCTCAGAAGGGTTACTACCTGATATACAGCTGCCTACCCCCTTCGTAAGTGCAGGTCCTAAATGAGCTTTTTTCTCTTTTCCCTCACCACAATCCAGATTGTTTTGGGGAGTTACCAGTACAGTAACTATACCAGGAAGTACTTAATTTACTAAGCTACTGCTTTTCTTAATCTCAGTGGAGAAATTTACTGATAAAGAGCTACCTTAGCAGCATGTTCATGTCGTTCGTAAATGAGCTTTTATCTCTCTCCCCTCACCACAAACCAGATTCTTCTGAGGAGTTCCCAGGACATTATCCTTTCCCATGTGTAATTACCTTAACAAGCTCCAGCTGTTTTTATTCTCAGAAGGTTTACTCCCTGATATACAGCTGCCTATCCCTTCCTAAGTGCAGGTCCTAAATGAGCTTTTTTCTCTGTTCCCTCACCACAATCCAGATTCTTTTGGGGAGTTACCAGTACAGTAACCATACCAGGAAGTACTTAATTTATTAAGCTACTGCTTTTCTTAATCTCAGTGGAGATATTTACTGATAAACAGCTACCTACGCAGCATGTTCATGTCGTTCCTAAATGAGCTTTTATCTCTCTCCCCTCACAACAAATCAGATTCTTCTGCGGAATTCCCAGTACATTATCCTTTCCCATGTGTAATTACCTTAACAAGCCCTAGCCGTTTTTATTCTCAGAAGGTTTACTCCCTGATATACAGTTGCTACCCCCTTCAAAAGTGCAAGTCCTAAATGAGCTTTTTTCTCTGTTCCCTCACCACAATCCAGATTCATTTGGGGAGTTACCAGTACAGTAACCCTACCAGGAAGTACTTAATTTATTAAGCTACTGCTTTTCTTAATCTCACTGGAGATATTTATTGATAAACAGCTACCTATGCAGCATGTTCATGTCGTTCCTAAATGAGCTTTTATCTCTCTCCCCTCACTACAAATCAGATTCTTGTGAGGAGTTCCCAGTACATTATCCTTTCCCCTGTGTAATTACCTTAACCAGCTCCAGCTGTTTTTATTCTCAGAAGGCATACTCCCTGATATTCAGCTGCCTGCCCCCTTCGAAAGTGCAGGTCTTAAATGAGGTTTTTTCTCTGTTCCCTCACCACAAACCAGATTCTTTTGGGGAATTACCAGTACAGTAACCATGCCAGGATGTACTTCATTTATTAAGCTACTGTTTTCCTTAATCTCAGTGGAGATATTTATTGATAAAAAGCTACCTACGCAGCATGTTCATGTCGTTCCTAAATGAACTTTTATCTCTCTCCCCTCACCACAAATCAGATTCTTCTGAGGAGTTCCCAGTATATTATCCTTTCCTCTTTGTAATTACCTTAACAAGCTCCAGCTGTTTTTATTCACAGAAGGGATACTCCCTGATATACAGCTGCCTACCACCTTCGTAAGTGCAGGTCCTAAGTGAGCTTTTTTCTATGTTCCCTCAAAACAATCCAGATTCTTTTGGGGAGTTTCCACTACAGTAACCATACCAGGAAGTACGTAATTTGTTAAGCTACTGCTTTTCTTAATCTCAGTGGAGATATTTACTCATAAACAGCTACCTATGCAGCATTTTCATGTCGTTCCTAAGTGAGCTTTTATCTCTCTACCCTCACCACAAATCAGATTCTTCTGAGGTGTTCTCAGTACATTATCCTTTCCCCTGTGTTTTACCTAAACAAGCTCCAGCTGTTTTTATTCTCAGAAGAGATACTCCCTGATATAGAGTTGCCTATCCCCTTCGTAAGTGCAGGTCCTAAATGAGCTTTTTTCTCTGTTCCCTCACCACAATCCAGGTTCTTTTGGGGAGTTACCAGTACAGTAACCATACCAGGAAGGACTTAATTTATTAAGCTACTGCTTTTCTTATTCACAGTGGAGATATTTACTGATAAACAGTTACCTACGCAGCATGTTCATGTCGTTCCTAAATGAGCTACTATCTCTCTCCTGTCACCACAAATCAGATTCTTCTGAGGACTTCCCAGTACATTATCCTTTCCCCTGTGTAATTACCTTAACAAGCTCCAGCTGTTTTTATTCTCAGAAGGTTTACTACCTGATATACAGCTGCCTACCCCCTTCGTAAGTGCAGGTCCTAACTGAGCTTTTTTCTCTTTTCCCTCACCACAATCCAAATTGTTTTGGGGAGTTACCAGTACAGTACCTATACCAGGAAGTACTTAATTTATTAAGCTACTGCTTTCCTTAATCTCAGTGGAGAAATTTACTGATAAAGAGCTACCTTAGCAGCATGTTCATGTCGTTCGTAAATGAGCTTTTATCTCTCTCCCCTCACCACAAACCAGATTCTTCTGAGGAGTTCCCAGTACATTATCCTTTCCACTGTGTAATTACCTTAACAAGCTCCAGCTGTTTTTATTCTCAGAAGGTTTACTCCCTGATATACAGCTGCCTAGCCCTTCGTAAGTGCAGGTCCTAAATGAGCTTTATTCTCTGTTCCCACACCACAATCCAGATTCTTTTGGGGAGTTACCAGTACAGTAACCATACCTGGAAGTACTTAATTTATTAAGCTACTGCTTTTCTTAATCTCAGTGGAGATATTTACTCATAAACAGCTACCTACGCAGCATGTTCATGTCGTTCCTAAATGAGCTTTTATCTCTCTCCCCTCACAACAAATCAGATTCTTCTGAGGAATTCCCAGTACATTATCCTTTCCCATGTGTAATTACCTTAACAAGCCCCAGCCGTTTTTATTCTCAGAAGGTTTACTCCCTGATATACAGCTGCTACCCCCTTCAAAAGTGCAGGTCCTAAATGAGCTTTTTTCTCTATTCCCTCACCACAATCCAGATTCTTTTGGGGAGTAACCAGTACAATAAACATACCAGGAAGTACTTAATTTATTAAGCTACTGCTTTTCTTAATCTCTGTAGAGATATTTACTGATAAACAGCTACCTATGCAGCATGTTCATGTCGTTCCTAAATGAGCTTTTATCTCTCTCCCCTCACCACAAATCAGATTATTCGGAGGAGTTTCCAGTATATAATCCTTTCCCCTGTGTAATAACCGTAACAATCTCCAGCTGTTTTTATTCTCAGAAGGTTTACTCCCTGATATACAGCTGCCTACCCCCTTCGTAAGTGCAGGTCCTAAATGAGCTTTTTTCTCTGTTCCCTCACCACAATCCAGATTCTTTTGGGGAGTAACCAGTACAATAAACATACCAGGAAGTACTTAATTTACTATGCTACTGCTTTACTTAATCTCACTGGAGATATTTACTGATAAACAGCTACCTATGCAGCATGTTCATGTCGTTCCTAAATGAGCTTTTATCTCTCTCCCCTCACTACAAATCAGATTCTTGTGAGGAGTTTCCAGTACCTTATCCTTTCCCCCGTGTAATTACCTTAACAAGCTCCAGCTGTTTTTATTCTCAGAAGGCATACTCCCTGATATTCAGCTGCCTACCCCCTTCGAAAGTGCAGGTCTTAAATGAGCTTTTTTCTCTGTTCCCTCACCACAAACCAGATTCTTTTGGGGAGTTACCAGTACAGTAACCATACGAGGATATACTTCATTTATTAAGCTACTGCTTTCCTTAATCTCCGTGGAGATATTTATTGATAAAAAGCTATCTACGCAGCATGTTCATGTCGTTCATAAATGAACTTTTTTCTCTCTCCCCTCACGACAAATCAGATTCTTCTGAGGAGTTCCCAGTATATTATCCTTTCCCCTTTGTAATTACCTTAACAAGCTCCAGATGTTTTTATTCACAGAAGGGATACTCCCTGATATACAGCTGCCTACCCCCTTCGTAAGTGCAGGTCCTAAGTGAGCTTTTTTCTCTGTTCCCTCACAACAATCCAGATTATTTGGGGAGTTACCACTACAGTAACCATACCAGGAAGTACTTAATTTATTAAGCTACTGATTTTCTTAATCTCAGTGGAGATATTTACGTATGAACAGCTACATACTCAGCATGATCATGTCGTTCCAAAATGAGCTTTTATCTCTCTCCCCTCACCACAAATTAGATTCTTCTGAGGAGTTCCCAGTACATATTCCTTTCCCCTGTGTAATTACCTTAACAAGCTCCAGGTGTTTTTATTCTCAGAAGGTTTACCCCCTGATATACAGCTGCCTACCCCCTTCGTAAGTGCAGGTCCTAAATGAGCTTTTTTTCTGTTCCCTCACCACAATCCAGATTGTTTTGGGGAGGTACCAGTACAGTAACCATACCAGGAAGTCCTTAATTTATTAAGCTACTGATTTTCTTAATCTCAGTGGAGAAATTTACTGATAAAGAGCTACCTTAGCAGCATGTTCATGTCGTTCGTAAATGAGCTTTTATCTCTCTCCCCTCACCACAAACCAGATTCTTCTGAGGAGTTCCCAGTACATTATCCTTTCCCTTGTGTAATTACCTTAACAAGCTCCAGCTGTTTTTATTCTCAGAAGGTTGACTCCCTGATATACAGCTGCCTACCCCCTTCGTACGTGCAGGTCCTAAATGAGCTTTTTTCTCTGTTCCCTCACCACAATCCAGATTCTTTTGGGGAGTTACCAGTACAGTAACCATATCAGGAAGTACTTAATTTATTAAGCTACTGCTTTTCTTAATCTCAGTGGAGATATTTACTGATAAACAGCTACCTACGCAGCATGTTCATGTCGTTCCTAAATGAGCTTTTATCTCTCTCCCCTCACAACAAATCAGATTCTTCTGAGGAATTCCCAGTACATTATCCTTTCCCATGTGTAATTACCTTAACAAGCCCCAGCCGTTTTAATTCTCAGAAGTTTTACTCCCTGATATACAGCTGCTACCCCCTTCAAAAGTGCAGGTCCTAAATGAGCTTTTTTCTCTGTTCCCTCACCACAATCCAGATTCTTTTGGGGAGTAACCAGTACAATAAACATACCAGGAAGTACTTAATTTATTACGCTACTGCTTTCCTTAATCTCTGTAGAGATACCTATGCAGCATGATCATGTCGTTCCTAAGTGAGCTTTTATCTCTCTCCCCTCACCACAAATCAGATTATTCGAAGGAGTTTCCAATATATAATCCTTTCCCCTGTGTAATTACCGTAACAATCTCCAGCTGTTTTTATTCTCAGAAGGTTTACTCCCTGATATACAGCTGCCTACTCCCTTCGTAAGTGCAGGTCCTAAATGAGCATTTTTCTCTGTTCCCTCACCACAATCCAGATTCTTTTGGGGAGTTACCAGTACAGTAACCATTCCAGGAAGTACTTAATTTATTAAGCTACTGCTTTTCTTAATCTCAGTGGAGATATTTACTGATAAACAGCTACCTTCGCAGCATGTTCATGTCGTTCCTAAATGAGCTTTTATCTCTCTCCCCTCACAACAAATCAGATTCTTCTGAGGAATTCCCAGTACATTATCCTTTCCCATGTGTAATTACCTTAAGAAGCCCCAACCGTTTTTATCCTCAGAAGGTTTACTCCCTGATATAAAGCTGCTACCACCTTCAAAAG
This sequence comes from Perognathus longimembris pacificus, assembly GCF_023159225.1. Taxonomy (NCBI): domain Eukaryota; kingdom Metazoa; phylum Chordata; class Mammalia; order Rodentia; family Heteromyidae; genus Perognathus; species Perognathus longimembris. The sequence continues at coordinate 17,150 of NW_025956961.1, forward strand.
TGCAGGTCCTAAATGAGCTTTTTTCTCTGTTCCCTCACCACAATCCAGATTCTCTTGCGGAGTTCCCAGTACAGTAACCATACCAGGAAGTACTTAATTTATTAAGCTACTGCTTTCCTTAATCTCAGTGGAGATATTTACTAATAAAGAGCTACGTACGCAGCATGTTCATGTCGTTCCTAAATGGGCATTTATCTCTCTCCCCTCACCACAAATCAGATTCTTCTGAGGAGTTCCCAGTACTATATCCTTTCCCCTGTGTAATTTCCTTAACAAGCTCCAGCTGTTTTTATTCTCAGAAGGTTTACTCCCTGATATACAGCTGCCTACCCCCTTCGTAAGTGCAGGTCCTAAATGAGCTTTTTTCTCTGTTCCTCACCACAAACCAGATTCTTTTGGGGAGTTACCAGTACAGTAACCATACCAGGAAGTACTTAATTTATTAAGCTACAGCTTTTCTTAATCTCAGTGGAGATATTTACTGATAAACAGCTACCTATGCAGCATTTTCATGTCGTTCCTAAATGAGATTTTATCTCTCTCCCCTCACCACAAATCAGATTCTTCTGAGGAGTTCCCAGTACATTATCCTTTCCCCTGTGTAATTACCTTAACGAGCTCCAGCTGTTTTTATTCTCAGAAGGGATACTCCTTGATATACAGCTGCCTACACCCTTCGTAAGTGCAGGTCCTAAATGAGCTTTTTTCTCTGTTCCCTCACCACAATCCAGATTCTTTTTTGGAGTTACCAGTACAGTAACCATACCAGGAAGTACTTAATTTATTAAGCTACTGCTTTTCTTAATCTCAGTGGAGATATTTACAGATAAACAGCTAATTACGCAGCATGTTCATGTCGTTCCTAAATGAGCTTTTATCTCTCTCCCGTCACCACAAATCAGATTCTTCTGAGGAGTTCCCAGTACATTATCCTTTCCCCTGTGTAATTACCTTAACAAGCTCCAGCTGTTTTTATTCTCAGAAGGTTTACTCCCTGATATCCAGCTGCCTACCCCCTTCGTAAGTGCAGGTCCGAAATGAGGTTTTTTTCTCTGTTCCCTCACCACAATCCAGATTCTTTTGGGGAGTTACCCGTACAGTAACCATACCAGGAAGTACTTAATTTATTAAGCTACTGTTTTATTTAATCTCACTTGAGATATTTACTGATAAAGAGCTACCAACGCAGCATGTTCATGTCATTCCTAAATGAGATTTTATCTCTCTCCCCTCACCACAAATCAGATTCTTCTGAGGAGTTCCCAGTACATTATCCTTTCCCCTGTGTAATTACCTTCACAAGCTCCAGCTGTTTTTATTCTCAGAACGTTTACTCCCTGATATACAGCTGCCTACTCTCTTCGTAAGTGCAGGTCCTAAATGAGCTTTTTCTCTGTTCCCTCACCACAATCCAGATTCTTCTGGGGAATTACCACTACAGTAACCATACCAGGAAGTACTAAATTTTTTAAGTTATTGCTTTTCTTAATCTCGTTGGAGATATTTACTGACAAACAGCTACCTATGCAGCATGTTCATGTCGTTCCTAAATGAGCTTTTATCTCTCTCCCCTCACCACAAATCAGATTCTTCTGAGGAGTTCCCAGTACATTATCCTTTCCCCTGTGTAATTACCTGAACACGGTCCATCTGTTTTTATTCTCAGAAGTTTTACTCCCTGATATACAGCTGCCTACCCCCTTCGTAAGTGCAGGTCCTAAATGAGCTTTTTTCTCTGTTCCCTCACCACAATCCAGATTCTTTTGTGGAGTTACCATTACAGTAACCATACCAGGAAGTACTTAATTTATTAAGCTACTGCTTTTCTTAATCTCAGTGGAGTATTTACTGATAAACAGCTACCTATGCAGCATGTACATTTCGTTCCTAAATGAGCTTTTATCTCTATCCCCTCACCACAAATCCGATTCTTCTGAAGAGTTCCCAGTACATTATCCTTTAACCTGTGTAATTACCTTAAGAAGCTTCAGCTGTTTTTATTCTCAGTAGGGATACTCCCTGATATACAGCTGCCTACTCCCTTCGTAAGTGCAGGTTCTAAATTGGCTTTTTTCTCTGTTCCCTCACCACAATCCAGATTCTTTTGGGGAGTTACCAGTACAGTCACCATACCAGGAAGTACTTAATTTATTAAGCTACTGCTTTTCTTAATCTCTGTAGAGATATTTACTGATAAACATCTACCTAAGGAGCATGTTCATGTCATTCCTAAATGAGCTTTTATCTCTCTCCCCTCACCACAAATCAGATTATTCGGAGTAGTTCCCAGTATATTATCCTTTCCCCTTTGTAATTACCTTAACAAGCTCCAGCTGTTTTTATTCACAGAAGGGATACTCCCTGATATACAGCTGCCTACCACCTTCGTAAGTGCAGGTCCTAAGTGAGCTTTTTTCTCTGTTCCCTCACAACAATCCAGATTCTTTTGGGGAGTTACCACTACAGTAACCATAACAGGAAGTAGTTAATTTGTTAATCTACTGCTTTTCTTAATCTCAGTGGAGATATTTACGTATAAACAGCTACCTACTCAGCATGATCATGTCATTCCAAAATGAGCTTTTATCTGTCTCCCCTCACCACAAATTAGATTCTTCTGAGGAGTTCCCAGTACATATTACTTTCCCATGTGTAATTACCTTAACAAGCTCCGGCTGTTTTTATTCTCAGAAGGTTTACTCCCTGATATACAGCTGCCTACCCGCTTCGTAAGTGCAGGTCCTAAATGAGCTTTTTTCTCTGTTCTCTCACCACAATCCAGATTCTTTTGGGGAGTTACCAGTACAGTAACCATACCAGGAAGTACTTAATTTATTAAGCTACTGCTTTTCTTAATATCAGTGGAGATAATTACTGACAAACAGCTACCAACGCAGCATTTTCATTTCGTTCCTAAATGAGCTTTTATCTCTCTCCCCTCACCACAAATCAGATTCTTCTGAGCAGTTCCCAGTACATTATCCTTTCTTCTTTGGAATTACCTTAACAAGCTCCAGCTGTTTTTATTCTCAGAAGGTTTACTCCCTGATATACAGCTGCCTACCCCCTTCGTAAGTGCAGGTCCTAAATGAGCTTTTTTCTCTGTTCGCTCAACACAATCCAGATTCCTTTGGGGAGTTACCAGTACAGTAACCATACCAGGTAGTACTTAATTTATTAAGCTACTGCTTTTCTTAATCTCAGTGGAGATATGTACTGATAAACAGCTACCTATGCAGCATGTTCATGTCGTTCTTTAAAGAGCTTTTATCTCTCTCCACTCACCACAAATCAGATTCTTCTGAGGAGTTAGCAGTACATTATCCTTTCCCCTGTGTAATTACCTTACCAAGCTCAAGCTGTTTTTATTCTCAGAACGTTTACTCCATGATATACAGCTGCCTACCCCCTTGGTAAGTGCAGGTCCTAAATGAGCTTTTTCTCTGTTACCTCACCACAATCCAGATTCTTCTGGGGAGTTACCAGTAGAGTAAGCATACCAGGAAGTACTAAATTTTTTAAGTTACTGCTTTTCTTAATCTCGTTGGAGATATTTACTGACAAACAGCTACCTATGCAGCATGTTCATGTCGTTCCTAAATGAGCTTTTATCTCACTCCCCTCACCACAAATCAGATTCTTCTGAGGAGTTCCCAGTACATTATCCTTTCCCCTGTGTAATTACTTTAACAAGCTCCATTTGTTTTTATTCTCAGAAGAGAAACTCCCTGATATACAGCTGCCTACCCCCTTCGTAAGTGCTGGTCCTAAATGTGCTTTTTTCTCTGTTCCCTCACCACAATCCAGATTCTTTTGGGGATTTACCAGTACAGTAACCATACCAGGAAGTACTTAATTTATTAAGCGACTGCTTTTCTAAATCTCAGTGGAGATATTTACTGATAAACAGCTACCTACGCAGCATGTTCATGTCGTTCCTAAATGAGCTTTTATCTCTCTCCCGTCACCACAAATCAGATTCTTCTGAGGAGTTCCCAGTACATTATCCTTTCCCCTATGTAATTACCTTAACAAGCTCCAGCTGTTTTTATTCTCAGAAGGTTAACTCCCTGATATACAACTGCCTACCCCCTTCGTAAGTGCTGGTCCTAAATGAGCTTTTTTCTCTGTTCCCTCACCACAATCCCGATTCTTTTGGGGAGTTATCAGTACAGTAACCATACCAGGAAGTACTTAATTTATTAAGCTACTGCTTTTCTTAATCTCAGTGGAGATATTTACTGATAAACAGCTACCTACGCAGCATGTTCATGTCGTTCCTAAATGAGCTTTTATCTCTCTCCCGTCACCACAAATCAGAATCTTCTGAGGAGTTCCCAGTACATTATCCTTTCCCCTGTGTAATTACCTTAACAAGCTCCAGCTGTTTTTATTCTCAGAATGTTTACTCCCCGATATACAGCTGCCTACCCCCTTCGTAAGTGCAGGTCCTAAATGAGCTTTTTTCTCTGTTCCCTCACCACAATCCAGATTCTTTTGGGGCGTTACCAGTACAGTAACCATTCCAGGAAGTACTTAATTTATTAAGCTACTGCTTTTCTTAATCTCAGTGGAGATATTTACTGATAAACAGCTACCTACGCAGCATGTTCATGTCGTTCCTAAATGAGCTTTTATCTCTCTCCCCTCACCACAAATCAGATTCTTCTGAGGAGTTCCCTGTACATTATCCTTTCCCCTGTGTAATTACCTTATCAAGCTCCAGTTGTTTTTATTCCCAGAAGGTTTACTCCCTGATATACAGCTGCCTACCCCCTTCGTAACTGCAGGTCCTAAATGAGCTTTTTCCTCTGTTCACTCACCAAAATCCAGATTCTTTTGGGGAGTTACCAGTACAGTAACCATACCAGGAAGTACTAAATTTATTAAGCTACTGCTTTTCTTAATCTCAGTGGAGATATTTACAGATAAACAACTACCTACGCAGCATGTTCATTTCGTTCTAAAATGAGCTTTTATCTCTCTCCCCTCACCACAAATCAGATTCTTCTGAGGAGTTCCCAGTACATTATCCTTTCCCCTGTGTAATTACCTTAACAAGCTCCAGCTGTTTTTATTCTCAGAAGGTTTACTCCCTGATATACAGCTGCCTACCCCCTTCGTAAGTGAAGGTCCTAAATGAGGTTTTTTCTCTGTTCCCTCACCACAATCCAGATTCTTTTGGGGAGTTACCAGTACAGTAACCCTACCAGGAAGTACTTAATTTATTAAGCTACTGCTTTTCTTAGCTCAGTGGAGATATTTACTCATAAACACCTACCTACGCAGCATGTTCATGTCGTTCCTAAATGAGCTTTTATCTCTCTCCCCTCACCACAAATCAGATTCTTCTGAGGATTTCCCAGTACATTATCCTTTCCCCTGTGTAGTTACCTTAACAAGCTCCAGCTGTTTTTCTTCTCAGAAGGTTTACTCCCTGATATACAGATGCCTACCCCCTTCGTAAGTGAAGGTCCTAAATGAGCTTTTTTCTCTGATCCCTCATCACAATCTAGGTTCTTTTGGGGAGGTACCAGTACAATAACCATACCAGGAAGTACTTAATTTATTAAGCTACTGCTTTTCTTAATCTCAGTGGAGATATTTACTGATAAACAGCTACCTACGCAGCATGTCATGTCGTTCCTAAATGAGCTATTATCTCTCTCCCCTCACCACAAATCAGATTCTTCTGAGGAGTTCCCAGTACATTATCCTTTCCCCTGTGTAATTACCTTAAGAAGCTCCAGCTGTTTTTATCTCAGAAGGTTTACTCCCTGATATACAGCTGCCTACCCCCTTCGTAAGTGCAGGTCCCAAATGAGCTTTTATCTCTCTCCCCTCACCACAAATCAGATTCTTCTGAGGAGTTCCAGGAACATTATCCTTTCCCCTGTGTAATTACCTTTATAAGCTCCTGCTGTTTTTATGCTCAGAAGGTTTACTCCCTGATATACAGCTGCCTACCCCCTTCGTAAGTGCAGGTCCCAAATGAGCTTTTTTCTCTCTTCCTTTACCACAGTCCTGATTCTTTTGGGGAGTTACCAGTACAGTAACCGTACCAGGAAGTACTTAATTTATTAAGCTACTGCTTTTCTTAATCTCAGTGGAGATATTTACTGATAAACAGCTACCTAAGCAGCATGTTCATGTCGTTCCTAAATGAGCTTTTATCTCACTCCCCTCACCAACAAACCAGATTCTTCTGAGGAGTTCCCAGTACTTAATCCTTTCCCCTGTGTAATTCCCTTAACAAGCTCCAGCTATTTTTATTCTCAGAAGTTTTACTCCCTGATATACAACTGCATATCCCCTTCGTAAGTGCAGGTCCTAAATGAGCTTTTTTCTCTGTTCCCTCACCACAATCCAGATTCTTTTGGGGAGTTATCAGTACAGTAACCATAGCAGGAAGTACTTAATTTATTAAGCTACTGCTTTTCTTAATCTCAGTGGAGATATTTACTGATAAACAGCTACCTACGCAGCATGTTCATGTCGTTCCTAAATGAGCTTTTATCTCTCTCCCCTCACCACAAATCACATTCTTCTGAGGAGTTCCCAGTACCTTATCCTTTCCCCTGTGTAATTACCTTGACAAGCTCCAGCTGTTTTTATTCTCAGAAGGTTTACTCCCTGATATACACCTGCCTACGCCCTTCGTAAGTGCAGGTCCTAAATGAGCTTTATTCTCTGTTCCCTCACCACAATCCAGATTCTTTTGGGGAGGTACCAGTACAGTAACCATACCAGGAAATAATTTCTTAAGCAACTGCTTTTCTTAATCTCAGTGTAGATATTTACTGAAAAACAGCTACCTATGCAGCCTGTTCATGTCGTTCCTAAATGACCTTTTATCTCTCTCCCCTCACCACAAATCAGATTCTTTTGAGGAGTTCCCAGTACATTATACTTTCCCCTGTGTAATTACTTTAACAAGCTCCAGCTGTTTTTATTCACAGAAGGGATACTCCCTGATATACAGCTGCCTACCCCCTTCGTAAGTGCAGGTCTTAAATGAGCTATTTTCTCTATTCCCTCACCACAATCCAGATACTTTTGGGGAGTCACCAGTACAGTAACCATACCAGGAAGTACTTAATTTATTAAGCTACTGCGTTTCTTAATCTCAGTGGAGATATTTAATGATAAACAGCTAGCTACTCAGCATGTTCATTTCGTTCCTAAATGAGCTTTTTTCTCTCTCTCCTCACCACAAATCAGATTCTTCTGAGGAGTTCCCAGTACATTATCCTTTCCCATGTGTAATTACCTTAACAAGCTCCAGCTGTTTTATTCTCAGAACGTTTACTCCCTGATATACAGCTGCCTACCCCCTTCGTGAGTGCAGGTCCTAAATGAGCTTTTTTCTCTGTTCCCTCACCACAATCCAGAATCTTTTGGGGAGTTACCAATACAGTAACCATACCAGGAAGTACTTAATTTATTAAGCTACTGCTTTTCTTAATCTCAGTGGAGATATTTACTGATAAACAGCTACCTACGCAGCATGTTCATGTCGTTCCTAAATGAGCTTTTATCTCTCTCCCCTCACCACAAATCACATTCTTCTGAGGATTTCCCATTACATTATCCTTTCCCCTGTGTAATTACCTTAACAAGCTCCAGCTGTTTTTATTCTCAGAAGGTTTACTCACTGATATACAGCTGCCTACCCCCTTCGTATGTGCAGGTCCTAAATGAGGTTTTTTCTCTGTTCCCTCACCACAATCCAGATTCTTTTGGGGAGTTACCAGTACAGTAACCTTACCAGGAAGTACTTAATTTATTAAGCTACTGCTTTTCTTAATCTCAGTGGAGATATTTACTCATAAACAGCTGCCTACGCAGCATGTTCATGTCGTTCATAAATGAGCTTTTATCTCTCTCCCCTCACCACAAGTAAGATTCTTCTGAGGAATTCCCAGTACATTATCCTTTCCCCTGTTTATTTATCTGTATAAGCTCCAGCTGTTTTTATTCTCGGAAGGTTTACTCCCTGAAATACAGCTGCCTACCCCCTTCGTAAGTGCAGGTCCTAAATGTGCTTTTTTCTCTGTTCCCTCACCACAATCCAGATTCTTTTGGGGAGTTACCAGTACAGTATCCATACCAGGAAGTACTTAATTTATTAAGCTACTGCTTTTCTTAATCTCAGTGGAGATATTTACTGATAAACAGCTACCTACGCAGCATGTTCATGTCGTTCCTAAATGAGCTTTTTTCTCTGTTCCCTCACCACAATCCAGATTCTTTTGGGGAGTTACCAGTATAGTAACCATACCAGGTAGTACTAAATTTGTTAACCTACTGCTTTTCTTAATCTCAGTGGAGATATTTACTGATAAACAGCTACCTACGCAGCATGTTCATGTCGTTCCTAAATGAGCTTTTATCTCTCTCCCCTCACCACAAATCAGATTCTTCTGAGGAGTTCCCAGTACATTATCCTTTCCCCTGTGTAATTACCTTAACAAGCTCCAGCTGTTTTTATTCGCAGAAGGTTTACTCCCTGATATACAGCTGCCTACCCCTTTCGTAAGTGCAGGTCCTAAATGATCTTTTTTCTCTGTTCCCTCACCACAATCCAGATTCTTTTGGGGAGTTACCAGTACAGTATCCATACCAGGAAGTACTTAATTTATTAATCTACTGCTTTTCTTAATCTCAGTGGAGATATTTACTGAAAAACAGCTACCTACACAGCATGTTCATGTCGTTCCTAAATGAGCTTTTATCTCTCTCCCCTCACGACAAATCAGATTCTTCTGAGGAGTTCCCAGTACATTATCCTTTCCCCTGTGTAATTACCTTAATAAGCTCCAGCTGTTTTTATTCTCAGAAGTTTTACTCCCTGATATACAGCTGCCTGCCTCTTTGATAAGTGCAGGTCCTAAATGAGCTTTTTTCTCTGTTCCCTCACCACAATCCTGATTCTTTTGGGGAGTTCCCAGTACAGTAACCATACCAGGAAGTACTTAATTTATTACGCTACTGCTTTTCTTAATCTCAGTGGAGAAATTTACTGATAAACAGCTACCTACGCAGCATGTTCATGTTGTTCTTAAATGAGCTATTATCTCTCTCCCCTCACCACAAATCAGATTCTTCTGAGGAGTTCCCAGTACATTATCCTTTCCCCTGTGTAATTACCTTAACAAGCTCCAGCTGTTTTTATTCTCAGAAGGTTTACTCCCTGATATACAACTGCCTACCCCCTTCGTAAGTGCAGGTACTAAATGAGCTTTTTTCTCTGTTCCCTCACCACACTCCAGATTCTTTTGAGGAGTTACCAGTACAATGACCATACCAGGAAGTACTTAATTTATTAAGCTACTGCTTTTCTTAATCTCAGTGGAGATATTTACTGATAAACAGCTACCTATGCAGCATGTTCATGTCGTTCCTAAATGAGGTTTTATCTCTCTCCCCTCACCACGAATCAGATTCTTCTGAGGAGTTCCCAATACATTATCCATTCCCCTGTGTAATTACCTTAACAAGCTGTAGCTGTTTTTATTCTCAGAAGGTTTACTCCCTGATATACGTCTGCCTATCCCCTTCGTAAGTGCAGGTCCTAAATGAGCTTTTTTCTCTGTTCCCTCACCACAATCCAGATTCTTTTGGGGAGTAACCAGTACAGTAACCATACCAGGAAGTACTTAATTTATTAAGATACTGCTTTTCTTAATCTCAGTGGAGATATTTACTGATAAACAGCTACCTACGCAGCATGTTCATGTCGTTCCTAAATGAGCTTTTAGCTCTCTCCCCTCACCACAAATCAGATTCTTCTGAGGAGTTCCCGGTCCATTATCCTTTCCCCTGTGTAATTACCTTAACAAGCTCCAGCTGTTTTTATTTTCAGAAGGTTTACACCCTGATATACAGCTGCCTACACCCTTCGTAAGTGCAGGACCTAAATGAGCTTTTTTCTTTGTTCCCTCACCACAATCCAGGTTCTTTTGTGGAGTTACCAGTAGAGTAACCATACCAGCAAGTACTTAATTTATTAAGCTACTGCTTTTCTTAATCTCAGTGGAGATATTTAGTGATTAACAGCTACCTACGCAGCATGTTCATGTCGTTCCTAAATGAGCTTTTATCTCTCTCCCCTCACCACAAATCAGATTCTTCTGAGGAGTTCCCAGTACATTATCCTTTCCCCTGTGTAATTACCTGAACAATCTCCAGCTGTTTTTATTCTCAGAAGGTTTACTCCCTGATATACAGCTGCCTACCCCCTTCGTAAGTGCAGGTCCTAAATGAGCTTTTTTCTCTGTTCCCTCACCACAATCCAGATTCTTTTGGGGAGTTACCAGTACAGTAACCGTACCAGGAAGTACTTAATTTATTAAGCTACTGCTTTTCTTAATCTCACTGCAGATATTTACTGATAAACAGCTACCTAAGCAGCATGTTCATGTCGTTCCTAAATGAGCTTTTATCTCTCTCCCCTCAACAACAAACCAGATTCTTCTGAGGAGTTCCCAGTACTTAATCCTTTCCCCTGTCTAATTCCCTTACCAAGCTCCAGCTATTTTTATTCTCAGAAGTTTTACTCCCTGATATACAGCTGCCTACCCCCTTCGTAAGGGCAGGTCCTAAATGAGCTTTTTTCTCTGTTCCCTCACCACAATCCAGATTCTTTTGGGGAGTTATCAGTACAGTAACCATACCAGGAAATACTTAATTTATTAAGCTACTTCTTTTCTTAATCTCAGTGGAGATATTTACTGATAAACAGCTACCTACGCAGGATGTTCATGTTGTTCCTAAATGAGCTTTTATCTCTCTCCCCTCACCACAAATCAGATTCTTCTGAGGAGTTCCCAGTACATTATCCTTTCCCCTGTGTAATTACCTTAACAAGCTCCAGCTGTTTTTATTCTCAGAAGGTTTACTCCATGATATACAGCTGCCTACCCCCTTCGTAAGTGCAGGTCCTAAATGAGCTTTTTTCTCTGTTCCCTCACCACAATCCAGATTCTTTTGGGGAGTTACTAGTACAGTAACCATACCAGGAAGTACTTAATTTATTAAGCTACTGCTTTTCTTAATCTCAGTGGAGATATTTACTGACAAACAGCTACCTACGCAGCATGTTCATGTCGTTCCTAAATGAGCTTTTATCTCTCTCCCCTCACCACAAATCAGATTCTTCTGAGGAGTTCCCGTACATTATCCTTTCCCCTGTGTAATTACCTTAACAAGCTCCAGCTGTTTTTATTCTCAGAAGGTTTACTCCCTGATATACAGCTGCCTACCCCCTTTCGTAAGTGCAGGTCCTAAATGAGCTTTTTTCTCTGTTCCCTCACCACAATCCAGATTCTTTTGGGAGTTACCAGTACAGTATCCATACCAGGAAGTACTTAATTTATTATGCTATTGCTTTTCTTAATCTCAGTGGAGATATTTACTGATAAACAGCGACCTACGCAGCATGTTCATGTCGTCCTAAATGAGCTTTTATCTCTCTCCCCTCACACAAATCAGATTCTTCTGAGGGGTTCCCAGTACATTATACTTTCCCCTGTGTAATTACCATAACAAGCCCCAGCTGTTTTTATTCTCTGAAGGTTTACTCCCTGATATACAGCCATCTACCCACTTCGTAAGTGCAGGTCCTAAATGAGCTTTTTTCTCTGTTCCCTCACCACAATCCAGATTCTTTTGGGGAGTTCCCAGTACAGTAACCATACCAGGAAGTACTTAATGTATTAGCTACTGCTTTTCTTAATCTCAGTGGAGATATTTACTGATTAACAGCTACCTACGCAGCATGTTCATGTCGTTCCTAAATGAGCTTTTATCTCTCTCCCCTCACCACAAATCAGATTCTTCTGAGGAGTTCCCAGTACATTACCCTTTCCCCTGTGTAATTACCTTAACAAGCTCCACTGTTTTTATTCTCAGAAGGTTTACTCCCTGATATACAGCTGCCTACCCTTCGTAAGTGCCGGTCCTAAATGAGCTTTTTTCTCTGTTCCCTCACCACAATCCAGATTCTTTTGAGGAGTTACCAGTACAGTAACCATACCAGGAAGTACTTAATTTATTAAGCTACTGCTTTTCTAATCTCAGTGGAGATATTTACTGATAAACAGCTACCTACGCAGCATGTTCATGTCGTTCCTAAATGAGCTTTTATCTCCCTCCCCTCACCACAATCAGATTCTTCTGAGTTGTTCCCAGTACATTATCCATTTCCCCTGTGTAATTACCTTAACAATCTCCAGCTGTTTTTATTCTCAGAAGGTTTACTCCCTGATATACAGCTGCCTAACCCTTCGTAAGTGCAGGTCCTAAATGAGCTTTTTTCTCTGTTCCCTCACCACAATCAGATTCTTTTGGGGAGTTACCAGTACAGTATCCGTACCAGGAAGTACTTAATTTATTAAGCTACTGCTTTTCTTAATCTCAGTGGAGATATTTACTGATAAACAGCTACCTACGCAGCATGTTCATGTCGTTCCTAAATGAGCTTTTATCTCTCTCCCCTCACCAGCAAACCAGATTCTTCTGAGGAGTTCCCAGTACTTAATCCTTTCCCCTGTCTAATTCCCTTAACAAGCTCCAGCTATTTTTATTCTCAGAAGTTTTACTCCCTGATATACAGCTGCCTACCCCCTTCGTAAGTGCAGGTCCTAAATGAGCTTTTTTCTCTGTTCCCTCACCACAATCCAGATTCTTTTGGGAGTTATCAGTACAGTAACCATACCAGGAAGTACTTAATTTATTAAGCTACTTCTTTTCTTAATCTCAGTGGAGATATTTACAGATAAACAGCTACCTACGCAGCATGTTCATGTCGTTCCTAAATGAGCTTTTATCTTTCTCCCCTCACCACAAATCAGATTCTTCTGAGGAGTTCCCAGTACATTATCCTTTCCCCTGTGTAATTACCTTAACAAGCTCCAGCTGTTTTTCTTCTCAGAAGGTTTAATCCCTGATATACAACTGCCTACCTCCTTCGCAAGTGCAGGTCCTAAATGAGCTTTTTTCTCTGTTCCCTCACCACAATCCAGATTCTTTTGTGGAGTTACCAGTACAGTAACCATACCAGGAAGTACTTAATTTATTAAGCTACTGCTTTTCTTAATCTCAGTGGAGATATTTACTGATAAACAGCTACCTACGCAGCATTTTCATGTCATTCCTAAATGAGCACTTCTCTCTCCCCTCACCACAAATCCAGATTCTTCTGAGGAGTTCCCAGTACATTATCCTTTCCCCTGTGTAATTACCTTAACAAGCTCCAGCTGTTTTTATTCTCAGAAGGTTTTACTCCCTGATATACAGCTGCCTACCCCCTTCGTAAGTGCAGGTCCTAAATGAGCTTTATTCTCTGTTCCCTCACCACAATCCAGATTCTTTTGGGTAGTTACCAGTACAGTAACCATACCAGGAAGTACTTAATTTATTAAGCTACTGCTTTTCTTAATGTCAGTGGAGATATTTACTGATAAACAGCTACCTACGCAGCATGTTCATGTCATTCCTAAATGAGCTTTTATCTCTCTCCCCTCACCACAAATCAGATTCTTCTGAGGAGTTCCCAGTACATTATCCTTTCCCCTGTGTAATTACCTTAGCAAGCTCCAGCTGTTTTTATTCTCAGAAGGTTTACTCCCTGATATAGAGCTGCCTACCCCCTTCGTAAGTGCAGGTCCTAAATGAGCTTTTTTCTCTGTTCCCTCACCACAATCCAGATTCTTTTGGGCAGTTACCAGTACAGTAACCATACCAGGAAGTACTTAATTTATTAAGCTACTGCTTTTCTTAATCTCCGTGGAGATATTTACTGATAAACCGCTACCTACGCAGCATGTTCATGTCGTTCCTAAATGAGCTTTTATCTCTCTCCCCACACCACAAATCAGATTCTCTGAGGAGTTCCCAGTACATTATCCTTTCCCCTGTGTAATTACCTTAACAAGCTCCATCTGTTTTTATTCTCAGAATGTTTACTCCCTGATATACAGCTGCCTACTCCCTTCGTAAGTGCAGGTCCTAAATGAGCTTTTTTCTCTGTTCCCTCACCACAATCCAGATTCTTTTGGGGAGTTATCAGTACAGTAACCATACCAGGAAGGACTTAATTTATTAAGCTACTTCTTTTCTAAATCTCAGTGGAGATATTTACTGATAAACAGCTACCTACGCAGCATGTTCATGTCGTCCTAAATGAGCTTTTATCCCTCTCCCCTCACCACAAACCAGATTCTTCTGAGGAGTTCCCAGTACATTATCCTTTCCCCTGTGTAATTACCTTAACAAGCTCCAGCTGTTTTTATTCTCAGAAGATTTACTCCCTGATATACAGCTGGCTACCCCCTTCGTAAGTGCAGGTCCTAAATGAGCTTTTTTCTCTGTTCCCTCACCACAATCCAGATTCTTTTGGGGAGTTACTAGTACAGTAACCATACCAGGAAGTACTTAATTTATTAAGCTACTGCTTTTCTTAATCTCAGTGGAGATATTTACTGACAAACAGCTACCTACGCAGCATGTTCATGTCGTTCCTAAATGAGCTTTTATCTCTCTCCCCTCACCACAAATCAGATTCTTCTGAGGAGTTCCCGGTACATTATCCTTTCCCCTGTGTAATTACCTTAACAAGCTCCAGCTGTTTTTATTCTCAGAAGGTTTACTCCCTGATATACAGCTGCATACCCCCTTCGTAAGTGCAGGTCCTAAATGAGCTTTTTTCTCTGTTCCCTCACCACAATCCAGGTTCTTTTGGGGAGTTACCAGTACAGTAACCATACCAGGAAGTACTTAATGTATTAAGCTACTGCTTTTCTTAATCTCAGTGGAGATATTTAGTGATTAACAGCTACCTACGCAGCATGTTCGTGTCGTTCCTAAATGAGCTTTTATCTCTCTCCCCTCACCACAAATCAGATTCTTCTGAGGAGTTCCCAGTACATTACCCTTTCCCCTGTGTAATTACCTTAACAAGCTCCATCTGTTTTTATTCTCAGAAGGTTTACTCCCTGATATACAGCTGCCTAACCCTTCGTAAGTGCCGGTCATAAATGAGCTTTTTTCTCTGTTCCCTCACCACAATCCAGATTCTTTTGGGGAGTTACCTGTACAGTAACCATACCAGGAAGTACTTAATTTATTAAGCTACTGCTTTTCTTAATCTCAGTGGAGATATTTACTGATAAACAGCTACCTACGCAGCATGTTCATGTCGTTCCTAAATGAGCTTTTATCTCTCTCCCCTCACCACAAATCAGATTCTTCTGAGTTGTTCCCAGTACATTATCCTTTCCCCTGTGTAATTACCTTAACAATCTCCAGCTGTTTTTATTCTCAGAAGGTTTACTCCCTGATATACAGCTGCCTACCCTTCGTAAGTGCAGGTCCTAATGAGCTTTTTTCTCTGTTCCCTCACCACAATCCAGATTCTTTTGGGGAGTTACCAGTACAGTATCCATACCAGGAAGTACTTAATTTATTAAGCTACTGCTTTTCTTAATCTCAGTGGAGATATTTACTGATAAACAGCTACGTATGCAGCATGTTCATGTCGTTCCTAAATGAGCTTTTATCTCTCTCCCCTCACCACAAATCAGATTCTTCTGAGGAGTTCCCAGTACATTATCCTTTCCCCTGTGTAATTACCTTAACAAGCTCCAGCTGTTTTTCTTCTCAGAAGGTTTAATCCCTGATATACAACTGCCTACCTCCTTCGCAAGTGCAGGTCCTAAATGAGCTTTTTTCTCTGTTCCCTCACCACAATCCAGATTCTTTTTTGGAGTTACCAGTACAGTAACCATACCAGGAAGTACTTAATTTATTAAGCTACTGCTTTTCTTAATCTCAGTGGAGATATTTACTGATAAACAGCTACCTACGCAGCATTTTCATGTCATTCTTAAATGAGCACTTCTCTCTCCCCTCACCACAAATCAGATTCTTCTGAGGAGTTCCCAGTACATTATCCTTTCCCCTGTGTAATTACCTTAACAAGCTCCAGCTGTTTTTATTCTCAGAAGGTTTACTCCCTGATATACAGCTGCCTACCCCCTTCGTAAGTGCAGGTCCTAATGAGCTTTATTCTCTGTTCCCTAACCACAATCCAGATTCTTTTGGGTAGTTACCAGTACAGTAACCATACCAGGAAGTACTTAATTTATTAAGCTACTGCTTTTCTTAATGTCAGTGGAGATATTTACTGATAAACAGCTACCTACGCAGCATGTTCATGTCATTCCTAAATGAGCTTTTATCTCTCTCCCCTCACCACAAATCAGATTCTTCTGAGGAGTTCCCAGTACATTATCCTTTCCCCTGTGTAATTACCTTAGCAAGCTCCAGCTGTTTTTATTCTCAGAAGGTTTACTCCCTGATATAGAGCTGCCTACCCCCTTCGTAAGTGCAGGTCCTAAATGAGCTTTTTTCTCTGTTCCCTCACCACAATCCAGATTCTTTTGGGCAGTTACCAGTACAGTAACCATACCAGGAAGTACTTAATTTATTAAGCTACTGCTTTTCTTAATCTCCGTGGAGATATTTACTGATAAACCGCTACGTACGCAGCATGTTCATGTCGTTCCTAAATGAGCTTTTATCTCTCTCCCCACACCACAAATCAGATTCATCTGAGGAGTTCCCAGTACATTATCCTTTCCCCTGTGTAATTACCTTAACAAGCTCCATCTGTTTTTATTCTCAGAATGTTTACTCCCTGATATACAGCTGCCTACTCCCTTCGTAAGTGCAGGTCCTAAATGAGCTTTTTTCTCTGTTCCCTCACCACAATCCAGATTCTTTTGGGGAGTTATCAGTACAGTAACCATACCAGGAAGTACTTAATTTATTAAGCTACTGCTTTTCTTAATCTCAGTGGAGATATTTACTGATAAACAGCTACCTACGCAGCATGTTCATGTCGTTCCTAAATGAGCTTTTATCTCTCTCCCCTCACCACAAATCAGATTCTTCTGAGGAGTTCCCAGTACATTATCCTTTCCCCTGTGTAATTACCTTAACAAGCTCCAGCTGTTTTTATTCTCAGAAGGTTTACTCCCTGATATACAACTGCCTACCCCCTTCGTAAGTGCAGGTCCTAAATGAGCTTTTTTCTCTGTTCCCTCACCACAATCCAGATTCTTTTGGGGAGTTATCAGTACAGTAACCATACCAGGAAGTACTTAATTTATTAAGCTACTGCTTTTCTTAATCTCAGTGGAGATATTTACTGATAAACAGCTACCTACGCAGCATGTTCATGTCGTTCCTAAATGAGCTTTTATCTCTCTCCCGTCACCACAAATCAGATTCTTCTGAGGAGTTCCCAGTACATTATCCTTTCCCCTGTGTAATTACCTTAACAAGCTCCAGCTGTTTTTATTCTCAGAAGGTTTACTCCCTGATATACAGCTGCCTACCCCCTTCGTAAGTGCAGGTCCTAAATGAGCTTTTTTCTCTGTTCCCTCACCACAATCCAGATTCTTTTGGGGAGTTACCAGTACAGTAACCATACCAGGAAGTACTTAATTTATTAAGCTACTGCTTTTCTTAATCTCAGTGGAGATATTTACTGATAAACAGCTACCTACGCAGCATGTTCATGTCGTTCCTAAATGAGCTTTTATCTCTCTCCCCTCACCACAAATCAGATTCTTCTGAGGAGTTCCCAGTACATTATCCTTTCCCCTGTGTAATTACCTTAACAAGCTCCAGTTGTTTTTATTCTCAGAAGGTTTACTCCCTGATATACAGCTGCCTACCCCCTTCGTAAGTGCAGGTCCTAAATGAGCTTTTTTCTCTGTTCCCTCACCAAATCCAGATTCTTTTGGGGAGTTACCAGTACAGTAACCATACCAGGAAGTACTTAATTTATTAAGCTACTGCTTTTCTTAATCTCAGTGGAGATATTTACTGATAAACAGCTACCTACGCAGCATGTTCATGTCGTTCCTAAATGAGCTTTTATCTCTCTCCCCTCACCACAAATCAGATTCTTCTGAGGAGTTCCCAGTACATTATCCTTTCCCCTGTGTAATTACCTTAACAAACTCCAGCTGTTTTTATTCTCAGAAGGTTTACTCCCTGATATACAGCTGCCTACCCCCTTCGTAAGTGCAGGTCCTAAATGAGCTTTTTTCTCTGTTCCCTCACCACAATCCAGATTCTTTTGGGGAGTTACCAGTACAGTAACCCTACCAGGAAGTACTTAATTTATTAAGCTACTGCTTTTCTTAATCTCAGTGGAGATATTTACTGATAAACAGCTACCTACGCAGCATGTTCATGTCGTTCCTAAATGAGCTTTTATCTCTCTCCCCTCACCACAAATCAGATTCTTCTGAGGATTCCCAGTACATTATCCTTTCCCCTGTGTAATTACCTTAACAAGCTCCAGCTGTTTTTATTCTCAGAAGGTTTACTCCCTGATATACAGATGCCTACCCCTTCGTAAGTGCAGGTCCTAAATGAGCTTTTTTCTCTGTTCCCTCACCACAATCCAGATTCTTTTGGGGAGTTACCAGTACAGTAACCATACCAGGAAGTACTTAATTTATTAAGCTACTGCTTTTCTTAATCTCAGTGGAGATATTTACTGATAAACAGCTACCTACGCAGCATGTTCATGTCGTTCCTAAATGAGCTTTTATCTCTCCCCCTCACCACAAATCAGATTCTTCTGAGGAGTTCCCAGTACATTATCCTTTCCCCTGTGTAATTACCTTAACAAGCTCCAGCTGTTTTTATTCTCAGAAGGTTTACTCCCTGATATACAGCTGCCTACCCCCTTCGTAAGTGCAGGTCCTAAATGAGCTTTTTCTCTGTTCCCTCACCACAATCCAGATTCTTTTGGGGAGTTACCAGTACAGTAACCATACCAGGAAGTACTTAATTTATTAAGCTACTGCTGTTCTTAATCTCAGTGGAGATATTTACTGATAAACAGCTACCTACGCAGCATGTTCATGTCGTTCCTAAATGAGCTTTTATCTCTCTCCCCTCACCACAAATCAGATTCTTCTGAGGAGTTCCCAGTACATTATCCTTTCCCCTGTGTAATTACCTTAAGAAGCTCCAGCTGTTTTTATTCTCAGAAGGTTTACTCCCTGATATACAGCTGCCTACCCCCTTCGTAAGTGCAGGTCCTAAATGAGCTTTTATTCTCTGTTCCCTCACCACAATCCAGATTCTTTTGGGAGTTCCAGTACAGTAACCATACCAGGAAGTACTTAATTTATTAAGCTACTGCTTTTCTTAATCTCAGAATTTACTGATAAACAGCTACCTACGCAGCATGTTCATGTCGTTCCTAAATGAGCTTTTATCTCTCTCCTCACCACAAATCAGATTCTTTGAGGAGTTCCCAGTACATTATCCTTTCCCCTGTGTAATACCTTAACAAGCTCCACTGTTTTTATTCTCAGTGGAGATTTTACTCCCTGATATACAGCTGCCTACCCCTTCGTAAGTGCAGGTCCTAAATGAGCTTTTTTCTCTGTTCCCTCACCACAATCCAGATTCTTTTGGGGAGTTACCAGTACAGTAACCATACCAGGTAATACTTAACAAGCTCTGCTTTTCTTAATTCTCAGAATTTTACTGATAAACAGCTATCCCCTTCGTAAGTCAGGTTCCTAAATGAGCTTTTATCTCTCTCCCTCACCACAAATCAGATTCTTCTGAGGAGTTCCCAGTACATTATCCTTTCCCCTAGTGAATTACCTTAACAAGCTCCAGCTGTTTTTATTCTCAGAAGGTTTACTCCCTGATATACAGCTGCCTACCCCCTTCGTAAGTGTCGGTCCTAAATGAGCTTTTTTCTCTCCCTCACCACAATCCAGATTCTTTTGGGAGTTACCAGTACAGTAACCATACCAGGAAGTACTTAATTTATTAAGCTACTGCTTTTCTTAATCTCAGTGGAGATATTTACTGATAAACAGCTGCCTACGCAGCATGTTCATGTCGTTCCTAAATGAGCTTTTATCTCTCTCCCTCACCACAAATCAGATTCTTCTGAGGAGTTCCCAGTACATTATCCTTTCCCCTGTGTAATTACCTTAACAAGCTCCAGCTGTTTTTATTCTCAGAGATTTTACTCCCCAATACAGCTGCCTACCCCCTTCGTAAGTGCAGGTCCTAAATGAGCTTTTTCTCTCTCCCTCACCACAATCCAGATTCTTTTGGGGAGTTACCAGTACAGTAACCATTCCAGGAAGTACTTTAAAGCTACTGCTTTTCTTAATCTCAGTGGAGATATTTACTGATAAACAGCTACCTACGCAGCATGTTCATGTCGTTCCTAAATGAGCTTTTATCTCTCTCCCTCACCACAAATCAGATTCTTCTGAGGAGTTCCCAGTACATTATCCTTTCCCCTGTGTAATTACCTTAACAAGCTACTGCGTTTTTATCTCAGAAGGTTTACTCCCTGATATACAGCTGCCTACCCCTTCGTAGCATGCAGGTCCTAAATGAGCTTTTTTCTCTCTTCCTCACCACAAATCCAGATTCTTTTGGGGAGTTACCAGTACAGTAACCATACCAGGTAATTACTTAACAAGCTACTGCTTTTCTTAATCTCAGTGGAGATATTTACTGATAAACAGCTACCTACGCAGCATGTTCGTGTCGTTCCTAAATGAGCTTTTATCTCTCTCCCCTCACCACAAATCAGATTCTTCTGAGGAGTTCCCAGTACATTATCCTTTCCCCTGTGTAATTACCTTAACAAAGCTCCAGCTGTTTTTATTCTCAGAAGGTTTACTCCGATAAACAGCTGCCTACCCCCTTCGTATGTCGTCCTAAATGAGCTTTTTCTCTCTCCCTCACCACAAATCCAGATTCTTTTGGGAGTTACCAGTACAGTAACCTACCAGGAAGTACTTAATTTATTAAGCTACTGTTTTTTATTCTCAGAATTTACTCACTGATAACAGCTGCCTACCATGTTCATGTCGTTCCTAAATGAGCTTTTTTCTCTCCCCTCACCACAAATCAGATTCTTCTTGGGAGTTCCCAGTACATTATCCTTTCCCCTGAATTACCTTAACAAGCTCCAGCTGTTTTCTTAATCTCAGGGAGATTTACTCCCTGATATACAGCTGCCTACCCCCTTCGTATGCGGTCCTAAATGAGCTTTTTTCTCTGTTCCCTCACCACAATCAGATTCTTTTGGGGAGTTCCAGTACATAACCATACCAGGAAGTACTTAATTCATTAAGCTACTGCTTTTCTATCTCAGTGGAGATATTTACTGATAAACAGCTGCCTACCATGTTCATGTCGTTCCTAAATGAGCTTTTATTCTCTCCCTCACCACAATCAGATTCTTCTGGGAGTTCCCAGTACATTATCCTTTCCCCTGTGTAATTACCTTAACAAGCTCCAGCTGTTTTTATTCTCAGAAGGTTTACTCCCTGATATACAGCTGCCTACCCTTTCATGTCGTCCTAAATGAGCTTTTATTCTCTGTTCCCTCACCACAATCCAGATTCTTTTGGGGAGTTCCCAGTACAGTAACCATACCCTTGTGTAATTACTTAACATGCTACTGCTGTTCTTAATCTCAGTGGAAGGTATTTACTGATAACAGCTACCTACCAGCATGTCATGTCGTTCCTAAATGAGCTTTTTCTCTCTCCCCTCACCACAATCAGATTCTTCTGAGGAGTTCCCAGTACATTATCCTTTCCCCTGTGTAATTACCTTAACAAGCTCCAGCTGTTTTTATCTCAGTGGTTTACTCCCTGATATACAGCTGCCTACCCCTTCGTAAGTGCAGGTCCAAATGAGCTTTTATCTCTCTCCCCTCACCACAAATCAGATTCTTCTGAGGAGTTCCAGTACATTATCCTTTCCCCTGTGTAATTACCTTAAAAGCTCCAGCTGTTTTTATCTCAGAAGGTTTACTCCCTGATATACAGCTGCCTACCCCCTTCATAAGTGCAGGTCCTAAATGAGCTTTTTTCTCTGTTCCCTCACCACAATCCAGATTCTTTTGGGGAGTTACCAGTACAGTAACCTTACCAGGAAGTACTTAATTTATTAAGCTACTGCTTTTCTTAATCTCAGTGGAGATATTTACTCATAAACAGCTGCCTACGCAGCATGTTCATGTCGTTCATAAATGAGCTTTTATCTCTCTCCCCTCACCACAATAAGATTCTTCTGAGGAGTTCCCAGTACATTATCCTTTCCCCTGTTTAATTTATCTGTAAAGCTCCAGCTGTTTTTATTCTCAGGAAGTTTTACTCCCTGATAATACAGCTGCCTACCCCTTCGTAAGTGCAGGTCCTAAATGAGCTTTTTTCTCTGTTCCCTCACCACAATCCAGATTCTTTTGGGGAGTTACCAGTACAGTATCCATACCAGGAAGTACTTAATTTATTAAGCTACTGCTTTTCTTAATCTCAGTGGAGATATTTACTGATAAACAGCTACCTACGCAGCATGTTCATGTCGTTCCTAAATGAGCTTTTTTCTCTGTTCCCTCACCACAATCCAGATTCTTTTGGGGAGTTACCAGTACAGTAACCATACCAGGTAAGTACTAATTTGTTAAACTACTGCTTTTCTTAATCTCAGTGGAGATATTTACTGATAAACAGCTACCTACGCAGCATGTTCATGTCGTTCCTAAATGAGCTTTTATTCTCTGTTCCCTCACCACAAATCAGATTCTTCTGAGGAGTTCCCAGTACATTATCCTTTCCCCTGTGTAATTACCTTAACAAGCTCCAGCTGTTTTTATTCTCAGAAGGTTTACTCCCTGATATACAGCTGCCTACCCCTTTCGTAAGTGCAGGTCCTAAATGATCTTTTTTCTCTGTTCCCTCACCACAATCAGATTCTTTTGGGGAGTTCCAGTACAATAACCATACCAGGAAGTACTTAATTTATTAATCTACTGCTTTTCTTAATCTCAGTGGAGATATTTACAGATAACAGCTACCTACCAGCATGTTCATGTCGTTCCTAAATGAGCTTTTATCTCTCTCCCTCACCACAAATCAGATTCTTCTGAGGAGTTCCCAGTACATTATCCTTTCCCCTGTGTAATTACCTTAATAAGCTCCAGCTGTTTTTATTCTCAGAAGTTTTACTCCCTGATATACAGCTGCCTGCCTCTTTGATAAGTGCAGGTCCTAAATGAGCTTTTTTCTCTGTTCCCTCACCACAATCAGATTCTTTTGGGGAGTTCCCAGTACAGTAACCATACCAGGAAGTACTTAATTTAAGCTACTGCTTTTCTTAATCTCTGTGGAGAAATTTACTGATAAACAGCTACCTACCAGCCCTGTTCATGGTTCTAAATGAGCTATTATCTCTCTCCCCTCACCACAAATCAGATTCTTCTGAGGAGTTCCCAGTACATTATCCTTTCCCCTGTGTAATTACCTTAACAAGCTCCAGCTGTTTTTATTCTCAGTGGAAGGTTTACTCCCTGATATACAGCTGCCTACCCATTCGTAAGTGCAGGTTCCTAAATGAGCTTTTTTCTCTCCCTCACCACACTCCAGATTCTTTGAGGAGTTACCAGTACAATCCATACCAGGAAGTACTTAATTTATTAAGCTACTGCTTTTCTTAATCTCAGTAAGATATTTACTGATAAACAGCTACCTACAGCATGTTCATGTCGTTCCTAAATGAGCTTTTATTCTCTCCCCTCACCACAATCAGATTCTTCTGAGGAGTTCCCAGTACATTATCCTTTCCCCTGTGTAATTACCTTAACAAGCTAGCTGTTTTTTATTCTCAGAAGGTTTACTCCCTGATATACATCTGCCTACCCCTTCGTAAGTGCAGGTCCTAAATGAGCTTTTTTCTCTGTTCCCTCACCACAATCCAGATTCTTTGGGGAGTTCCAGTACAGTATCCATACCAGGAAGTACTTAATTTAAGATACTGCTTTTCTTAATCTCAGTGGAGTTATTTACTGATAACAGCTACCTACGCAGCATGTTCATGTCGTTCCTAAATGAGCTTTTAGCTCTCTCCCCTCACCACAAATCAGATTCTTCTGAGGAGTTCCAGTACATTATCCTTTCCCCTGTGTAATTACCTTAACAAGCTCCAGCTGTTTTTTATTCAGAAGGTTTACTGATATACAGCTGCCTACACCCTTCGTAAGTGCAGGTCCTAAATGAGCTTTTTTCTCTTGTTCCCTCACCACAATCCAGATTCTTTTGTGGAGTTACCAGTACAGTATCCATACCAGGAAGTACTTAATGTATTAAGCTACTGCTTTTTTAATCTCAGTGGAGATATTTAGTGATTAACAGCTACCTACGCAGCATGTTCATGTCGTTCCTAAATGAGCTTTTATCTCTCTCCCTCACCACAAATCAGATTCTTCTGAGGAGTTCCCAGTACATTAACCTTTCCAGTGAATTACCTTAACAATCTCCAGCTGTTTTTATTCTCAGAAGGTTTACTCCCTGATATACAGCTGCCTACCAGCCCTTCGTAAGTGCAGGTCCTAAATGAGCTTTTTTCTCTGTTCCCTCACCACAATCCAGATTCTTTTGGGAGTTACCAGTACAGTAACCTACCAGGAAGTACTTAATTTATTAAGCTACTGCTTTTCTTAATCTCTGCAGATATTTACTGATAAACAGCTACCTAAGCAGCATGTTCATGTCGTTCCTAAATGAGCTTTTATCTCTCTCCCTCACCACAAACCAGATTCTTCTGAGGAGTTCCAGTACAGTTAACCTTTCCCCTGTCTAATTCCCTTAACAAGCTCCAGCTTTTTTATTCTCAGAAGTTTTACTCCCTGATATACAGCTGCCTACCAGCATTCGTAAGGGCAGGTCCTAAATGAGCTTTTTTCTCTGTTCCCTCACCACAATCCAGATTCTTTTGGGGAGTTCCCAGTACAGTATCCATACCAGGAAATACTTAATTTATTAAGCTACTGTCTTTTCTTAATCTCAGTGGAGATATTTACTGATAAACAGCTACCTACGCAGGATGTTCATGGTTCCTAAATGAGCTTTTATCTCTCTCCCCTCACCACAAATCAGATTCTTCTGGGAGTTCCCAGTACATTATCCTTTCCCCTGTGAAGTACCTTAACAAGCTCCAGCTGTTTTTATTCTCAGAAGGTTTACTCCATGATATACAGCTGCCTACCCATTCGTAAGTGCAGGTCCTAAATGAGCTTTTTTCTCTGTTCCCTCACCACAATCCAGATTCTTTTGGGGAGTTACTAGTACAGTAACCATACCAGGAAGTACTTAATTTATTAAGCTACTGCTTTTCTTAATCTCAGTGGAGATATTTACTGACAAACAGCTACCTACGCAGCATGTTCATGTCGTTCCTAAATGAGCTTTTATCTCTCTCCCCTCACCACAAATCAGATTCTTCTGAGGAGTTCCCGTACATTATCCTTTCCCCTGTGTAATTACCTTAACAAGCTCCAGCTGTTTTTATTCTCAGAAGGTTTACTCCCTGATATACAGCTGCCTACCCCCTTCGTAAGTGCAGGTCCTAAATGAGCTTTTTTCTCTGTTCCCTCACCACAATCCAGATTCTTTTGGGGAGTTACCAGTACAGTAACCATACCAGGAAGTACTTAATTTATTATGCTATTGCTTTTCTTAATCTCAGTGGAGATATTTAATGATAAACAGCGACCTACGCAGCATGTTCATGTCGTCCTAAATGAGCTTTTATCTCTCTCCCCTCACCACAAATCAGATTCTTCTGAGGGGTTCCCAGTACATTATACTTTCCCCTGTGTAATTACCATTAACAAGCCCCAGCTGTTTTTATTCTCTGAAGGTTTACTCCCTGATATACAGCCATCTACCCACTTCGTAAGTGCAGGTCCTAAATGAGCTTTTTTCTCTGTTCCCTCACCACAATCCAGGTTCTTTTGGGGAGTTACCAGTACAGTAACCATACCAGGAAGTACTTAATGTATTAAGCTACTGCTTTTCTTAATCTCAGTGGAGATATTTAGTGATAAACAGCTACCTACGCAGCATGTTCATGTCGTTCCTAAATGAGCTTTTATCTCTCTCCCCTCACCACAAATCAGATTCTTCTGAGGAGTTCCCAGTACATTACCCTTTCCCCTGTGTAATTACCTTAACAAGCTCCATCTGTTTTTATTCTCAGAAGGTTTACTCCCTGATATACAGCTGCCTAACCCTTCGTAAGTGCCGGTCCTAAATGAGCTTTTTTCTCTGTTCCCTCACCACAATCCAGATTCTTTTGGGGAGTTACCAGTACAGTAACCATACCAGGAAGTACTTAATTTATTAAGCTACTGCTTTTCTTAATCTCAGTGGAGATATTTACTGATAAACAGCTACCTACGCAGCATGTTCATGTCGTTCCTAAATGAGCTTTTATCTCCCTCCCCTCACCACAAATCAGATTCTTCTGAGTTGTTCCCAGTACATTATCCTTTCCCCTGTGTAATTACCTTAACAATCTCCAGCTGTTTTTATTCTCAGAAGGTTTACTCCCTGATATACAGCTGCCTAACCCTTCGTAAGTGCAGGTCCTAAATGAGCTTTTTTCTCTGTTCCCTCACCACAATCAGATTCTTTTGGGGAGTTACCAGTACAGTATCCGTACCAGGAAGTACTTAATTTATTAAGCTACTGCTTTTCTTAATCTCAGTGGAGATATTTACTGATAAACAGCTACCTACGCAGCATGTTCATGTCGTTCCTAAATGAGCTTTTATCTCTCTCCCCTCACCACAAACCAGATTCTTCTGAGGAGTTCCCAGTACTTAATCCTTTCCCCTGTCTAATTCCCTTAACAAGCTCCAGCTATTTTTATTCTCAGAAGGTTTTACTCCCTGATATACAGCTGCCTACCCCCTTCGTAAGTGCAGGTCCTAAATGAGCTTTTTTCTCTGTTCCCTCACCACAATCCAGATTCTTTTGGGAGTTATCAGTACAGTAACCATACCAGGAAGTACTTAATTTATTAAGCTACTTCTTTTCTTAATCTCAGTGGAGATATTTACAGATAAACAGCTACCTACGCAGCATGTTCATGTCGTTCCTAAATGAGCTTTTATCTTTCTCCCCTCACCACAAATCAGATTCTTCTGAGGAGTTCCCAGTACATTATCCTTTCCCCTGTGTAATTACCTTAACAAGCTCCAGCTGTTTTTCTTCTCAGAAGGTTTAATCCCTGATATACAACTGCCTACCTCCTTCGCAAGTGCAGGTCCTAAATGAGCTTTTTTCTCTGTTCCCTCACCACAATCCAGATTCTTTTGTGGAGTTACCAGTACAGTAACCATACCAGG
The DNA here is from genome assembly GCF_023159225.1 of Perognathus longimembris pacificus. NCBI lineage: Eukaryota > Metazoa > Chordata > Mammalia > Rodentia > Heteromyidae > Perognathus > Perognathus longimembris. The sequence goes on from NW_025956961.1 coordinate 44,418, forward strand.
AAGTACTTAATTTATTAAGCTACTGCTTTTCTTAATCTCAGTGGAGATATTTACTGATAAACAGCTACCTACGCAGCATTTTCATGTCATTCTTAAATGAGCACTTCTCTCTCCCCTCACCACAAATCAGATTCTTCTGAGGAGTTCCCAGTACATTATCCTTTCCCCTGTGTAATTACCTTAACAAGCTCCAGCTGTTTTTATTCTCAGAAGGTTTACTCCCTGATATACAGCTGCCTACCCCCTTCGTAAGTGCAGGTCCTAAATGAGCTTTATTCTCTGTTCCCTAACCACAATCCAGATTCTTTTGGGTAGTTACCAGTACAGTAACCATACCAGGAAGTACTTAATTTATTAAGCTACTGCTTTTCTTAATCTCAGTGGAGATATTTACTGATAAACAGCTACCTACGCAGCATGTTCATGTCATTCCAAAATGAGCTTTTATCTCTCTCCCCTCACCACAAATCAGATTCTTCTGAGGAGTTCCCAGTACATTATCCTTTCCCCTGTGTAATTACCTTAGCAAGCTCCAGCTGTTTTTATTCTCAGAAGGTTTACTCCCTGATATAGAGCTGCCTACCCCCTTCGTAAGTGCAGGTCCTAAATGAGCTTTTTTCTCTGTTCCCTCACCACAATCCAGATTCTTTTGGGCAGTTACCAGTACAGTAACCATACCAGGAAGTACTTAATTTATTAAGCTACTGCTTTTCTTAATCTCCGTGGAGATATTTACTGATAAACCGCTACGTACGCAGCATGTTCATGTCGTTCCTAAATGAGCTTTTATCTCTCTCCCCACACCACAAATCAGATTCATCTGAGGAGTTCCCAGTACATTATCCTTTCCCCTGTGTAATTACCTTAACAAGCTCCAGCTGTTTTTATTCTCAGAAGGTTTACTCCCTGATATAGTGCTGCCTCCCCCCTCGTAAGTGCAGGTCCTAAATGAGCTTTTTTCTCTGATCCCTCACCACAATCCAGATTCTTTTGGGGAGTTACAAGTACAGTAACCATACCAGGAAGTACTTAATTTATTAGCTACTGCTTTTCTTAATCTCAGTGGAGATATTTACTGATAAACAGCTACCTACGCAGCATGTTCATGTCGTTCCTAAATGAGCTTTTATCTCTCTCCCCTCACCACAAATCAGATTCTTCTGAGGAGTTCCCAGTACATTATCCATTCCCCTGTGTAATTACCTTAACAAGCTCCAGATGTTTTTATTCTCAGAAGGTTTACTCCCTGATATACAGCTGTCTACACCCTTCGTAAGTGCAGGTCCTAAATGCGCTTGTTTCTCTGTTCCCTCACCACAATCCAGATTCTTTTCGGGAGTTACCAGTACAGTAACCATACCAGGAAGTACTTAATTTATTAAGCTACTGCTTTTCTTAATCTCAGCGGAGATATTTACTGATAAACAGCTACCTACGCAGCATGTTCATGTCGTTCCTAAATGAGCTTTTATCTCTCTCCCCTCACCACAAATCAGATTCTTCTGAGGAGTTCCCAGTACATTATCCTTTCCCCTGTGTAATTACCTTAACAAGCTCCATCCCTTTTTATTCTCAGAATGTTTACTCCCTGATATACAGCTGCCTACTCCCTTCGTAAGTGCAGGTCCTAAATGAGCTTTTTTCTCTGTTCCCTCACCACAATCCAGATTCTTTTGGGGAGTTATCAGTACAGTAACCATACCAGGAAGGACTTAATTTATTAAGCTACTTCTTTTCTTAATCTCAGTGGAGATATTTACTGATAAACAGCTACATACGCAGCATGTTCATGTCGTTCCTAAATGAGCTTTTATCCCTCTCCCCTCACCACAAACCAGATTCTTCTGAGGAGTTCCCAGTACATTATCCTTTCCCCTGTGTAATTACCTTAACAAGCTCCAGCTGTTTTTATTCTCAGAAGGTTTACTCCATGATATACTGCTGACTACCCCCTTCGTAAGTGCAGGTCCTAAATGAGCTTTTTTCTCTGTTCCCTCACCACAATCCAGATTCTTTTGGGGAGTTACCAGTACAGTAACCATACCAGGAAGTACTTAATTTATTAAGCTACTGCTTTTCTTAATCTCAGTGGAGATATTTACTGATAAACAGCTACCTACGCAGCATGTTCATGTCGTTCCTAAATGAGCTTTTATCTCTCTCCCCTCACCACAAATCAGATTCTTCTGAGGAGTTCGCAGTACATTATCCTTTCCCCTGTGTAATTACCTTAACAAGCTGCAGCTGTTTTTATTCTGAGAAGGTTTACTCCCTGATATACAGCTGCCTACCCCCTTCGTAAGTGCAGGTCCTAAATGAGCTTTTTTCTCTGTTCCCTCACCACAATCCAGAATCTATTGGGGAGTTACCAGTACAGTAACCATACCAGGAAGTACTTAATTTATTAAGCTACTGCTTTTCTTAATCTCAGTGGAGATATTTACTGATAAACAGCTACCTATGCAGCATTTTCATGTCGTTCCTAAATGAGATTTTATCTCTCTCCCCTCACCACAAATCAGATTCTTCTGAGGAGTTCCCAGTACATTATCCTTTCCCCTGTGTAATTACCTTAACGAGCTCCAGCTGTTTTTATTCTCAGAAGGGATACTCCTTGATATACAGCTGCCTACACACTTCGTAAGTGCAGGTCCTAAATGAGCTTTTTTCTCTGTTCCCTCACCACAATCCAGATTCTTTTTTGGAGTTACCCGTACAGTAACCATACCAGGAAGTACTTAATTTATTAAGCTACTGCTTTTCTTAATCTCAGTGGAGATATTTACAGATAAACAGCTAATTACGCAGCATGTTCATGTCGTTCCTAAATGAGATTTTATCTCTCTCCCGTCACCACAAATCAGATTCTTCTGAGGAGTTCCCAGTACATTATCCTTTCCCCTGTGTAATTACCTTAACAAGCTCCAGCTGTTTTTATTCTCAGAAGGTTTACTCCCTGATATCCAGCTGCCTACCCCCTTCGTAAGTGCAGGTCCGAAATGAGGTTTTTTTCTCTGTTCCCTCACCACAATCCAGATTCTTTTGGGGAGTTACCCGTACAGTAACCATACCAGGAAGTACTTAATTTATTAAGCTACTGTTTTATTTAATCTCACTTGAGATATTTACTGATAAAGAGCTACCAACGCAGCATGTTCATGTCATTCCTAAATGAGATTTTATCTCTCTCCCCTCACCACAAATCAGATTCTTCTGAGGAGTTCCCAGTACATTATCCTTTCCCCTGTGTAATTACCTTCACAAGCTCCAGCTGTTTTTATTCTCAGAACGTTTACTCCCTGATATACAGCTGCCTACTCTCTTCGTAAGTGCAGGTCCTAAATGAGCTTTTTCTCTGTTCCCTCACCACAATCCAGATTCTTCTGGGGAATTACCACTACAGTAACCATACCAGGAAGTACTAAATTTTTTAAGTTATTGCTTTTCTTAATCTCGTTGGAGATATTTACACACAAACAGCTACCTATGCAGCATGTTCATGTCGTTCCTAAATGAGCTTTTATCTCTCTCCCCTCACCACAAATCAGATTCTTCTGAGGAGTTCCCAGTACATTATCCTTTAACCTGTGTAATTACCTTAAGAAGCTTCAGCTGTTTTTATTCTCAGTAGGGATACTCCCTGATATACAGCTGCCTACTCCCTTCGTAAGTGCAGGTTCTAAATTGGCTTTTTTCTCTGTTCCCTCACCACAATCCAGATTCTTTTGGGGAGTTACCAGTACAGTCACCATACCAGGAAGTACTTAATTTATTAAGCTACTGCTTTTCTTAATCTCTGTAGAGATATTTACTGATAAACAGCTACCTAAGGTGCATGTTCATGTCGTTCCTAAATGAGCTTTTATCTCTCTCCCCTCACCACAAATCAGATTATTCCGAGGAGTTCCCAGTATATTATCCTTTCCCCTTTGTAATTACCTTAACAAGCTCCAGCTGTTTTTATTCACAGAAGGGATACTCCCTGATATACAGCTGCCTACCACCTTCGTAAGTGCAGGTCCTAAGTGAGCTTTTTTCTCTGTTCCCTCACAACAATCCAGATTCTTTTGGGGAGTTACCACTACAGTAACCATAACAGGAAGTAGTTAATTTGTTAATCTACTGCTTTTCTTAATCTCAGTGGAGATATTTACGTATAAACAGCTACCTACTCAGCATGATCATGTCGTTCCAAAATGAGCTTTTATCTCTCTCCCCTCACCACAAATCAGATTCTTCTGAGGAGTTCCCAGTACATTATCCTTTCCCCTGTGTAATTACCTTAACAAGCTCCAGCTGTTTTTATTCTCACAAAGGTTACTCCCTGATATACAGCTGCCTACCGCCTTCGTAAATGCAGGTCCTATTTGAGATTTTTTCTCTGTTCCCTCACCACAATCCAGATTCTTTTGGGGAGTTACCAGTACAGTAACCATTCCAGGAAGTACTTAATTTATTAAGCTACTGCTTTTCTTAATCTCAGTGGAGATATTTACTGATAAACAGCTACCTACGCAGCATGTTCATGTCGTTCCTAAATGAGCTTTTATCTCTCACCCCTCACCACAAATCAGATTCTTCTGAGGAGTTCCCAGTACATTATCCTTTCCCCTGTGTAATTACCTTAACAAGCTCCAGCTGTTTTTGTTCTCAGAAGGTTTACTCCCTGATATACAGCTGCCTGCCTCTTTAATAAGTGCAGGTCCCAAATGAGCTTTTTTCTCTGGTCCGTCACCACAATCCTGATTATTTTGGGGAGTTCCCAGTACAGTAACCATACCAGGAAGTACTTAATTTATTACGCTACTGCTGTTCTTAATCTCAGTGGAGATATTTACTGATAAACAGCTACCCACGCAGCATGTTCATGTCGTTCCTAAATGAGCTATTATCTCTCTCCCCTCACCACAAATCAGATTCTTCTGAGGAGTTCCCAGTACATTATCCTTTCCCCTGTGTAATTACCTTAAGAAGCTCCAGCTGTTTTTATCTCAGAAGGTTTACTCCCTGATATACAGCTGCCTACCCCCTTCGTAAGTGCAGGTCCCAAATGAGCTTTTATCTCTCTCCCCTCACCACAAATAAGATTCTTCTGAGGAGTTCCAGGAACATTATCCTTTCCCCTGTGTAATTACCTTTATAAGCTCCAGCTGTTTTTATGCTCAGAAGGTTTACTCCCTGATATACAGCTGCCTACCCCCTTGGTAAGTGCAGGTCCCAAATGAGCTTTTTTCTCTCTTCCTTTACCACAGTCCTGATTCTTTTGGGGAGTTACCAGTACAGTAACCGTACCAGGAAGTACTTAATTTATTAAGCTACTGCTTTTCTTAATCTCAGTGGAGATATTTACTGATAAACAGCTACCTAAGCAGCATGTTCATGTCGTTCCTAAATGAGCTTTTATCTCTCTCCCCTCACCAACAAACCAGATTCTTCTGAGGAGTTCCCAGTACTTAATCCTTTCCCCTGTGTAATTCCCTTAACAAGCTCCAGCTGTTTTTATTCTCAGAAGGTTTACTCACTGATATACAGCTGCCTACCCCCTTCGTAAGTGCAGGTCCTAAATGAGCTTTTTTCTCTGTTCCCTCACCACAATCCAGATTCTTTTGGGGAGTTACCAGTACAGTAACCATACCAGAAATTACTTAATTCATCAAGCTACTGCTTTTCTTAATCTCAGTGGAGATATTTACTGATAAACAGCTACCTACGCAGCATGTTCATGTCGTTCCTAAATCAGCTTTTATCTCTCTCCCCTCACCACAAATCAGATTCTTCTGAGGAGTTCCCAGAACATTATCATTTCCCCTGTGTAATTACCTTAACAAGCTCCAGCTGTTTTTATTCTCAGAAGGTATACTTCCTGATATACAGCTGCCTACCCCCTCCATAAGGGCATGTCCTAAATGAGCTTTTTTCTCTGTTCCCTCACCACAATCCAGATTCTTTTGGGGAGTTACCAGTACAGTAACCATACCAGGAAGTACTTAATTTATTAAGCTACTGCTTTTCTTAATCTCAGTGGAGATATTTACTGATAAACAGGTACCTACGCAGCATGTTCATGTCGTTCCTAAATGAGCTTTTATCTCTCTCCACTCACCACAAATCAGATTCTTCTGAGGATTTCCCAGTACATTATCTTTTCCCTTGTGTAATTACCTTAACATGCTCTAGCTGTTTTTATTCTCAGAAGGTTTAATCCCTGATATACAGCTGCCTATCCCCTTCGTAAGTGCAGGTCCTAAATGAGCTTTTTTCTCTCTTCGCTCACCACAATCCAGATTCTTCTGGGGTGTTACCAGTACAGTAACCATACCAGGAAGTACTTAATTTATTAAGCTACTGCTTTTCTTAATCTCAGTGGAGATATTTACTGATAAACAGCTACCTACGCAGCACGTTCATGTAGTTCCAAATGAGCTTTTATCTCTCTCCCCTCACCACAAATCAGATTCTTCTGAGGAGTTCCCAGTACATTATCCTTTCCACTGTGTAATTACCTTAACAAGCTCCAGCTGTTTTTATTCTCAGAAGGTTTACTCCCTGATATACAGCTGCCTACCCCCTTCGTAAGTGAAGGTCTTAAATGAGGTTTTTTCTCTGTTCCCTCACCACAATCCAGATTCTTTTGGGGAGTTACCAGTACAGTAACCTTACCAGGAAGTACTTAATTTATTAAGCTACTGCTTTTCTTAATCTCAGTGGAGATATTTACTCATAAACAGCTGCCTACGCAGCATGTTCATGTCGTTCCTAAATGAGCTTTTATCTCTCTCCCCTCACCACAAGTAAGATTCTTCTGAGGAATTCCCAGTACATTATCCTTTCCCCTGTTTATTTATCTGTATAAGCTCCAGCTGTTTTTATTCTCGGAAGGTTTACTCCCTGAAATACAGCTGCCTACCCCCTTCGTAAGTGCAGGTCCTAAATGTGCTTTTTTCTCTGTTCCCTCACCACAATCCAGATTCTTTTGGGGAGTTACCAGTACAGTACCATAACAGAAATTACTTAATTTATTAAGCTACTGCTTTTCTTAATCTCAGTGGAGATATTTCCTGATAAACAGCTACCTACGCAGCATGTTCATGTCGGTCCTAAATGAGCTTTTATCTATCTCCACTCACCACAAATCAGATTCTTCTGAGGAGTTCCCAGTACATTATCCTTTCCCCTGTGTAATTACCTCAACAAGCTCCAGCTGTTTTTATTCTCAGAAGGTTTACTCCCTGATATACAGCTGCCTACCCCCTTCGTAAGTGCAGGTCCTAAATGAGCTTTTTTCTCTGTTCCCTCACCACAATCCAGATTCTATTGGGGAGTTACCAGTACAGTAACCATACCAGGAAGAACTCAATTTATTAAGCTACTGCTTTTCTTAACCTCAGTGGAGATATTTACTGATAAACAGGACCTACGCAGCGTGTTCATGTCGTTCCTAAATGAGCTTTTATCTCTCTCCCCTCACCACAAATCAGATTCTTCTGAGGAGTTCCCAGTACATTATCCTTTCCCCTGTGTAATTACCTTAACAAGCTCCAGCTGTTTTTATTCTCAGAAGGTTTACTCCATGATATACAGCTGCCTACCCCCTTCGTAAGTGCAGGTCCTAAATGAGCTTTTTTCTCTGTTCCCTCACCACAATCCAGATTCTTTTGGGGAGTTACTAGTACAGTAACCATACCAGGAAGTACTTAATTTATTAAGCTACTGCTTTTCTTAATCTCAGTGGAGATATTTACTGACAAACAGCTACCTACGCAGCATGTTCATGTCGTTCCTAAATGAGCTTTTATCTCTCTCCCCTCACCACAAATCAGATTCTTCTGAGGAGTTCCCGGTACATTATCCTTTCCCCTGTGTAATTACCTTAACAACCTCCAGCTGTTTTTATTCTCAGAAGGTTTACTCCCTGATGTACAGCTGCCTACCCCCTTCGTAAGTGCAGATCATAAATGAGCTTTTTTCTCTGTTTCCTCAACACAATCCACATTCTTTTGGGGAGTTACCAGTACAGTAACCATACCAGGAAGTATTTAATTTATTAAGCTACTGCTTTTATTAATCTCAGTGGAGATATTTACTGATAAACAGCTACGTATGAAGCATGTTCATGTCGTTCCTAAATGGGCTTTTATCTCTCTCCCCTCACCACAAATCAGATTCTTCTGAGGAGTTCCCAGTACATTACCCTTTCCCCTGTGTAATTACCTTAACAAGCTCCATCTGTTTTTATTCTCAGAAGGTTTACTCCCTGATATACAGCTGCCTAACCCTTCGTAAGTGCCGGTCCTAAATGAGCTTTTTTCTCGGTTCCCTCACCACAATCCAGATTCTTTTGGGGAGTTACCAGTACAGTAACCATACCAGGAAGTACTTAATTTATTAAGCTACTGCTTTTCTTAATCTCAGTGGAGATATTTACTCATAAACAGCTGCCTACGCAGCATGTTCATGTCGTTCCTAAATGAGCTTTTATCTCTCTCCCCTCACCACAAGTAAGATTCTTCTGAGGAGTTCCCAGTACATTATCCTTTCCCCTGTGTAATTACCTTAACAAGCTCCAGCTGTTTTTATTCTCAGAAGGTTTACTCCCTGATATACAGCTGCCTACCCCGTTCGTAAGTGCAGGTCCTAAATGAGCTATTTTCTCTGTTCCTTCACCACAATCCAGATTCTTTTGGGGAGTTACCAGTACAGTATCCATACCAGGAAGTACTTAATTTATTAAGCTACTGCTTTTCTTAATCTCAGTGGAGATATTTACTGATAAACAGCTACCTACGCAGCATGTTCATGTCGTTCCTAAATGAGCTTTAATCTCTCTCCCCTCACCACAAATCAGATTCTTCTGAGGAGTTCCCAGTACATTATCCTTTCCCCTGTGTAATTACCTTAACAAGCTCCAGCTGTTTTTATTCTCAGAAGGTTTACTCCCTGATATACAGCTGCCTACCCCCTTCGTAAGTGCAGGTCCTAAATGAGCTTTTTCTCTGTTCCCTCACCACAATCCAGATTCTTTTGGGGAGTTACCAGTACAGTAACCATACCAGGAAGTACTTAATTTATTAAGCTACTGCTTTTCTTAACCTCAGTGGAGATATTTACTGATAAACAGCTACATACGCAGCATGTTCATATCGTTCCTAAATGAGCTTTTATCTCTCTCCCCTCACCACAAATCAGATTCTTCTGAGGAGTTCCCTGTACATTATCCTTTCCACTGTGTAATTACCTTAACAAGCTCCAGCTGTTTTTATTCTCAGAAGGTTTACTCCCTGATATACAGCTGCCTACCCCCTTCGTAAGTGCAGGTCCTAAATGAGCTTTTTTCTCTGTTCCCTCACCACAATCCAGATTCTATTGGGGAGTTACCAGTACAGTAACCATACCAGGAAGTCCTTAATTTATGAAGCTACTGCTTTTCTTAATCTCAGTGGAGATATTTACTGATGAACAGCTACCTACGCAGCATGTTCATGTCGTTTCTAAATGAACTTTTATCTCTCTCCCCTCACCACAAATCAGATTCTTCTGAGGAGTTCCCAGTACATTATCCTTTCCCCTGTGTAATTACCTTAACAAGCTCCAGCTGTTTTTATTCTCAGAAGATTTACTCCCTGATATACAGCTGCCTACCCCCTTCGTAAGTGCAGGTCCTAAATGAGCTTATTTCTCTGCTCCCTCACCACAATCCAGATTCTTTTTGGGAGTTACCACTACAGTAACAATACCAGGAAGTACTTAATTTATGAAGCTACTGCTTTTCTTAATCTCAGTGGAGATATTTACTGATAAACAGCTACCTACGCTGCATGTTCATGTCGTTCCGAAATGAGCTTTTATCTCTCTCCCCTCACCACAAATCAGATTCTTCTGAGGAGTTCCCAGTACATTATCCTTTCCCCTGTGTAATTACCTTAACAAGCTCCAGCTGTTCTTATTCTCAGAAGGTTTACTCCCTGATATACAGCTGCCTAACCCCTTCGTAATTGCAGGTCCTAAATGAGCTTTTTTCTCTGTTCCCTCAACACAATCCAGATTCTTTTGGGGAGACACCAGTACAGTAACCATACCAGGAAGTACTTAATTTATTACGCTACTGCTTTTCTTAATCTCTGTGGAGATATTTACTGATAAACAGCTACCTACGCAGCATGTTCATGTCGTTCCTAAATGAGCTTTTATCTCTCTCCCCTCACCACAAATCAGATTCTTCTGAGGAGTTCCCAGTACATTATCCTTTCCCCTGTGTAATTACCTTGACAAGCTCCAGCTGTTTTTATTCTCAGAAGCTTTACTCCCTGATATACAGCTGCCTACCCTCTTCATAAGTGCAGGTCTTAAATGAGCTTTTTTCTCTGTTCCCTCACCACAATCCAGATTCTTTTGGGGAGTTACCAGTACAGTAACCATACCAGGAAGTACTTAATTTATTAAGCTACTGCTGTTCTTAATCTCAGTGGAGATATTTACTGATAAACAGCTACCTACGCAGCATGTTCATGTCGTTCCTAAATGAGGTTTTATCTCTCTCCCCTCACCACAAATCAGATTCTTCTGAGGATTTCCCAGTACATTATCCTTTCCCCTGTGTAATTACCTTAACAAGCTCCAGCTGTTTTTATTCTCAGAAGGTTTACTCCCTGATATACAGCTGCCTACCCCCTTCGTAAGTGCAGGTCCTAAATGAGCTTTTTTCTCTGGTCCCTCACCACAATCCAGATTCTTTTGGGGAGTTACCAGTACAGTAACCATACCAGGAAGTACTTAATTTATTAAGCTACTGCTTTTCTTCATCTCAGTGGAGATATTTACTGATAAACAGCTACCTACGCAGCTTGTTCATATCGTTCCTAAATGAGCGTTTATCTCTCTCCCCTCACCACAAATCAGATTCTTCTGAGGAGTTCCCAGTACATTATCCTTTCCCCTTATGTAATTACCATAACAAGCTCCAGCTGTTTTTATTCTCAGAAGGTTTACTCCCTGATATACAGCTGCCTACCCCCTTCGTAAGTGCAGGTCCTAAATGAGCTTTTTTCTCTGTTCCCTCACCACAATCCAGATTCTTTTGGGGAGTTACCAGTACAGTAACCATACCAGAAATTACTTAATTCATCAAGCTACTGCTTTTCTTAATCTCAGTGGAGATATTTACTGATAAACAGCTACCTACGCAGCATGTTCATGTCGTTCCTAAATCAGCTTTTATCTCTCTCCCCTCACCACAAATCAGATTCTTCTGAGGAGTTCCCAGAACATTATCATTTCCCCTGTGTAATTACCTTAACAAGCTCCAGCTGTTTTTATTCTCAGAAGGTATACTTCCTGATATACAGCTGCCTACCCCCTCCATAAGTGCAGGTCCTAAATGAGCTTTTTTCTCTGTTCCCTCACCACAATCCAGATTCTTTTGGGGAGTTACCAGTACAGTAACCATACCAGGAAGTACTTAATTTATTAAGCTACTGCTTTTCTTAATCTCAGTGGAGATATTTACTGATAAACAGCTACCTACGCAGCATGTTCATGTCGTTCCTATATGAGCTTTTATCTCTCTCCACTCACCACAAATCAGATTCTTCTGAGGATTTCCCAGTACATTATCTTTTCCCTTGTGTAATTACCTTAACATGCTCTAGCTGTTTTTATTCTCAGAAGGATTAATCCCTGATATACAGCTGCCTATCCCCTTCGTAAGTGCAGGTCCTAAATGAGCTTTTTTCTCTCTTCGCTCACCACAATCCAGATTCTTCTGGGGTGTTACCAGTACAGTAACCATACCAGGAAGTACTTAATTTATTAAGCTACTGCTTTTCTTAATCTCAGTGGAGATATTTACTGATAAACAGCTACCTACGCAGCACGTTCATGTAGTTCCAAATGAGCTTTTATCTCTCTCCCCTCACCACAAATCAGATTCTTCTGAGGAGTTCCCAGTACATTATCCTTTCCCCTGTGTAATTACCTTAACAAGCTCCAGCTGTTTTTATTCTCAGAAGGTTTACTCCCTGATATACAGCTGCCTACCCCCTTCGTAAGTGAAGGTCTTAAATGAGGTTTTTTCTCTGTTCCCTCACCACAATCCAGATTCTTTTGGGGAGTTACCAGTACAGTAACCTTACCAGGAAGTACTTAATTTATTAAGCTACTGCTTTTCTTAATCTCAGTGGAGATATTTACTCATAAACAGCTGCCTACGCAGCATGTTCATGTCGTTCCTAAATGAGCTTTTATCTCTCTCCCCTCACCACAAGTAAGATTCTTCTGAGGAATTCCCAGTACATTATCCTTTCCCCTGTTTATTTATCTGTATAAGCTCCAGCTGTTTTTATTCTCGGAAGGTTTACTCCCTGAAATACAGCTGCCTACCCCCTTCGTAAGTGCAGGTCCTAAATGTGCTTTTTTCTCTGTTCCCTCACCACAATCCAGATTCTTTTGGGGAGTTACCAGTACAGTACCATAACAGAAATTACTTAATTTATTAAGCTACTGCTTTTCTTAATCTCAGTGGAGATATTTCCTGATAAACAGCTACCTACGCAGCATGTTCATGTCGGTCCTAAATGAGCTTTTATCTATCTCCACTCACCACAAATCAGATTCTTCTGAGGAGTTCCCAGTACATTATCCTTTCCCCTGTGTAATTACCTCAACAAGCTCCAGCTGTTTTTATTCTCAGAAGGTTTACTCCCTGATATACAGCTGCCTACCCCCTTCGTAAGTGCAGGTCCTAAATGAGCTTTTTTCTCTGTTCCCTCACCACAATCCAGATTCTATTGGGGAGTTACCAGTACAGTAACCATACCAGGAAGAACTCAATTTATTAAGCTACTGCTTTTCTTAACCTCAGTGGAGATATTTACTGATAAACAGGACCTACGCAGCGTGTTCATGTCGTTCCTAAATGAGCTTTTATCTCTCTCCCCTCACCACAAATCAGATTCTTCTGAGGAGTTCCCAGTACATTATCCTTTCCCCTGTGTAATTACCTTAACAAGCTCCAGCTGTTTTTATTCTCAGAAGGTTTACTCCATGATATACAGCTGCCTACCCCCTTCGTAAGTGCAGGTCCTAAATGAGCTTTTTTCTCTGTTCCCTCACCACAATCCAGATTCTTTTGGGGAGTTACTAGTACAGTAACCATACCAGGAAGTACTTAATTTATTAAGCTACTGCTTTTCTTAATCTCAGTGGAGATATTTACTGACAAACAGCTACCTACGCAGCATGTTCATGTCGTTCCTAAATGAGCTTTTATCTCTCTCCCCTCACCACAAATCAGATTCTTCTGAGGAGTTCCCGGTACATTATCCTTTCCCCTGTGTAATTACCTTAACAACCTCCAGCTGTTTTTATTCTCAGAAGGTTTACTCCCTGATGTACAGCTGCCTACCCCCTTCGTAAGTGCAGATCATAAATGAGCTTTTTTCTCTGTTTCCTCAACACAATCCACATTCTTTTGGGGAGTTACCAGTACAGTAACCATACCAGGAAGTATTTAATTTATTAAGCTACTGCTTTTATTAATCTCAGTGGAGATATTTACTGATAAACAGCTACGTATGATGCATGTTCATGTCGTTCCTAAATGGGCTTTTATCTCTCTCCCCTCACCACAAATCAGATTCTTCAGAGGAGTTCCCAGTACATTACCCTTTCCCCTGTGTAATTACCTTAACAAGCTCCATCTGTTTTTATTCTCAGAAGGTTTACTCCCTGATATACAGCTGCCTAACCCTTCGTAAGTGCCGGTCCTAAATGAGCTTTTTTCTCGGTTCCCTCACCACAATCCAGATTCTTTTGGGGAGTTACCAGTAAAGTAACCATACCAGGAAGTACTTAATTTATTAAGCTACTGCTTTTCTTAATCTCAGTGGAGATATTTACTCATAAACAGCTGCCTACGCAGCATGTTCATGTCGTTCCTAAATGAGCTTTTATCTCTCTCCCCTCACCACAAGTAAGATTCTTCTGAGGAGTTCCCAGTACATTATCCTTTCCCCTGTGTAATTACCTTAACAAGCTCCAGCTGTTTTTATTCTCAGAAGGTTTACTCCCTGATATACAGCTGCCTACCCCGTTCGTAAGTGCAGGTCCTAAATGAGCTATTTTCTCTGTTCCTTCACCACAATCCAGATTCTTTTGGGGAGTTACCAGTACAGTATCCATACCAGGAAGTACTTAATTTATTAAGCTACTGCTTTTCTTAATCTCAGTGGAGATATTTACTGATAAACAGCTACCTACGCAGCATGTTCATGTCGTTCCTAAATGAGCTTTAATCTCTCTCCCCTCACCACAAATCAGATTCTTCTGAGGAGTTCCCAGTACATTATCCTTTCCCCTGTGTAATTACCTTAACAAGCTCCAGCTGTTTTTATTCTCAGAAGGTTTACTCCCTGATATACAGCTGCCTACCCCCTTCGTAAGTGCAGGTCCTAAATGAGCTTTTTCTCTGTTCCCTCACCACAATCCAGATTCTTTTGGGGAGTTACCAGTACAGTAACCATACCAGGAAGTACTTAATTTATTAAGCTACTGCTTTTCTTAACCTCAGTGGAGATATTTACTGATAAACAGCTACATACGCAGCATGTTCACATCGTTCCTAAATGAGCTTTTATCTCTCTCCCCTCACCACAAATCAGATTCTTCTGAGGAGTTCCCTGTACATTATCCTTTCCACTGTGTAATTACCTTAACAAGCTCCAGCTGTTTTTATTCTCAGAAGGTTTACTCCCTGATATACAGCTGCCTACCCCCTTCGTAAGTGCAGGTCCTAAATGAGCTTTTTTCTCTGTTCCCTCACCACAATCCAGATTCTATTGGGGAGTTACCAGTACAGTAACCATACCAGGAAGTCCTTAATTTATGAAGCTACTGCTTTTCTTAATCTCAGTGGAGATATTTACTGATGAACAGCTACCTACGCAGCATGTTCATGTCGTTTCTAAATGAACTTTTATCTCTCTCCCCTCACCACAAATCAGATTCTTCTGAGGAGTTCCCAGTACATTATCCTTTCCCCTGTGTAATTACCTTAACAAGCTCCAGCTGTTTTTATTCTCAGAAGATTTACTCCCTGATATACAGCTGCCTACCCCCTTCGTAAGTGCAGGTCCTAAATGAGCTTATTTCTCTGCTCCCTCACCACAATCCAGATTCTTTTTGGGAGTTACCACTACAGTAACAATACCAGGAAGTACTTAATTTATGAAGCTACTGCTTTTCTTAATCTCAGTGGAGATATTTACTGATAAACAGCTACCTACGCTGCATGTTCATGTCGTTCCGAAATGAGCTTTTATCTCTCTCCCCTCACCACAAATCAGATTCTTCTGAGGAGTTCCCAGTACATTATCCTTTCCCCTGTGTAATTACCTTAACAAGCTCCAGCTGTTCTTATTCTCAGAAGGTTTACTCCCTGATATACAGCTGCCTAACCCCTTCGTAATTGCAGGTCCTAAATGAGCTTTTTTCTCTGTTCCCTCAACACAATCCAGATTCTTTTGGGGAGACACCAGTACAGTAACCATACCAGGAAGTACTTAATTTATTACGCTACTGCTTTTCTTAATCTCTGTGGAGATATTTACTGATAAACAGCTACCTACGCAGCATGTTCATGTCGTTCCTAAATGAGCTTTTATCTCTCTCCCCTCACCACAAATCAGATTCTTCTGAGGAGTTCCCAGTACATTATCCTTTCCCCTGTGTAATTACCTTGACAAGCTCCAGCTGTTTTTATTCTCAGAAGCTTTACTCCCTGATATACAGCTGCCTACCCTCTTCATAAGTGCAGGTCTTAAATGAGCTTTTTTCTCTGTTCCCTCACCACAATCCAGATTCTTTTGGGGAGTTACCAGTACAGTAACCATACCAGGAAGTACTTAATTTATTAAGCTACTGCTGTTCTTAATCTCAGTGGAGATATTTACTGATAAACAGCTACCTACGCAGCATGTTCATGTCGTTCCTAAATGAGGTTTTATCTCTCTCCCCTCACCACAAATCAGATTCTTCTGAGGATTTCCCAGTACATTATCCTTTCCCCTGTGTAATTACCTTAACAAGCTCCAGCTGTTTTTATTCTCAGAAGGTTTACTCCCTGATATACAGCTGCCTACCCCCTTCGTAAGTGCAGGTCCTAAATGAGCTTTTTTCTCTGGTCCCTCACCACAATCCAGATTCTTTTGGGGAGTTACCAGTACAGTAACCATACCAGGAAGTACTTAATTTATTAAGCTACTGCTTTTCTTCATCTCAGTGGAGATATTTACTGATAAACAGCTACCTACGCAGCTTGTTCATATCGTTCCTAAATGAGCGTTTATCTCTCTCCCCTCACCACAAATCAGATTCTTCTGAGGAGTTCCCAGTACATTATCCTTTCCCCTTATGTAATTACCATAACAAGCTCCAGCTGTTTTTATTCTCAGAAGGTTTACTCCCTGATATACAGCTGCCTACCCCCTTCGTAAGTGCAGGTCCTAAATGAGCTTTTTTCTCTGTTCCCTCACCACAATCCAGATTCTTTTGGGGAGTTACCAGTACAGTAACCATACCAGGAAGTACTTAATTTATTAAGCTACTGCTTTTCTTAATCTCAGTGGAGATATTTACTGATAAACTGCTACCTACTCAGCATGTTCATGTCGTTCCTAAATGAGCTTTTATCTCTCTCCACTCACCACAAATCAGATTCTTCTGAGGAGTTCCCAGTACATTATCCTTTCCCCTGTGTAATTACCTTAACAAGCTCCAGCTGTTTTTATTCTCAGAAGGTTTACTCCCTGATATACAGCTGCCTACCCCCTTCGTAAGTGCAGGTCCTAAATGAGCTTTATTCTCTGTTCCCTCACCACAATCCAGATTCTTTTGGGGAGTTACCAGTACAGTAACCATACCAGGAAGTACTTAATTTATTAAGCTACTGCTTTTCTTAATCTCAGTGGAGATATTTACTGATAAACAGCTACCTACGCAGCATGTTCATGTCGTTCCTAAATGAGCTTTTATCTCTCTCCCCTCACCACAAATCAGATTCTTCTGAGGACTTCCCAGTACATTATCCTTTCCCCTGTTTAATTACCTTAACAAGCTCCAGCTGTTTTTATTCTCAGAAGGTTTACTCCCTGATATACAGCTGCCTACCCCCTTTGTAAGTGCAGGTTCTAAATGAGTTTTTTTCTCTGTACCCTCACCACAATCCAGATTCTTTTGGGGAGTTACCAGTACAGTAACCATACCAGGAAGTACTTAATTTATTAAGCTACTGCTTTTCTTAATCTCAGTGGAGATATTTACTGATAAACAGCTACCTACGCAGCATGTTCATGTCGTTTCTAAATGAGCTTTTATCTCTCTCCACTCACCACAAATCAGATTCTTCTGAGGAGATCCCAGTACATTATCCTTTCCCCTGTGTAATTACCTTAACAAGCTCCAGCTGTTTTTATTCTCAGAAGGTTTACTCCCTGATATACAGCTGCCTACCCCCTTCGTAAGTGCAGGTCCTAAATGAGCTTTTTTCTCTGTTCCCTCACCACAATCCAGATTCTTTTGGGTAGTTACCAGTACAGTAACCATACCAGGAAGTACTTAATTTATTAAGCTACTGCTTTTCTTAATCTCAGTGGAGATATTTACTGATAAACAGCTACCTACGCAGCATGTTCATGTCGTTCCTAAATGAACTTTTATCTCTCTTCCCTCACCACAAATCAGATTCTTCTGAGGAGTTCCCAGTACATTATCCTTTCCCCTGTTGTTGGAGAATTAAAGTCTCCAACCAGTGGAAAAATTTAGCCCCGGCACGGTTACTCCAATGCCTCATTAGCACACTAATAGGCCCTTGGGAACACATTCCCAGTAAGGAGTTTCTGGTGTTTGTGGGCCAAAGGAAGCCTCCAGTTGTTGTGAGAATCTCCTTTTTCCCCCTACTTAGCAAGTCTCCCTGAGGATTCTTGCTAGACCAGCTGCCTTTGGTGTTAGATTCTCTCTGTAAACAGGAAAGTCTCCTCACTAGATTCTCACTGTAAACAGGAAAGTCTCCTCACTGTTATTTCACAAGTATTTGGAGAAGTCAAGATTGATGTTATCTAGCCTTAAGGAGATAGTAGCTAGGAGATAATTATAGTTCTACTTTGGTTGTATACAGTTCCTTGTTTTGATATCAACAATCTTTGTAGTCACTACCTCCTGTAATTTAGAAAGGCATTTGTATCAAGTTCCTGCCCTCACAGTAGGAAATTTCCTCCACTTCTGTATTTGAGACAAATGTCATGCTGTATTGATCTTTTACCCTGTAATTGTAAAACTGGTTTCTAACCCTATATAAACCCTGGCCCTCTTGGAATAAAGTATGCATTGGTTCACTCGCCTTGCATCCCCCGTGTCCTGATTTCGACTGCAGTTACTCAGGTTCAACATCTGGCGCCCGAACAGGGACCTGACAATTGATCCACAGGAGATTGCGGAACTGCCGAGCTCTCGAGTGAGGTGGGAGATATTTTTAATTCACTGGAGACAAGGGATCTGTGTGTAATTCACAGGAGACAAGGGATCTGTGTGGTGAGCTCCTATTTTTAATATTACGGGGTTATGGGACAAGCTAAACCAATTCCATTTTCTAATTTTATCCACCATGTATTGAAACGGGACGGAGCTATGGTCTCATGTTCACAAAGAGATGAGTGTGTACAGGTAGTGGAGTATAATCTATGGTTCCCAGAGTGAGATACTTTAGATTTAGAAGTCTGGGAACGAGTAGAGAATAATATGGAAAATGAATATCGGTGTGGAGACAAGGTTCCAGTTACATTTTGGTCTGTTTGGGCATTAATACATACAGCCGTGAGCATGATGTCTCCTGATGCTATCATAACATCAGCTGCTGAGCCAGAGGCTGATGTGGAAAAAGCTATGAAGGCTTATAATTTGTCCGGGGAGGTAAAAACTCAAATTGGGCAGGAGCTAAAAGACATGGCAACACCTGAACTATCTCCTGTCAGTTTTGTTAAAGAAAAATTAACATCAAATAAGCCTTCAGCCTCTACCTATGCTCCTTCAGAGAATGATGCTAATTTAGGCAGCTCAGCAGTGCAGTCAAAGTGCTACAGATGCTCTTTCGATCTGCCAGGGGTAGTCAGGAAGGTAAAAGTAAAGAACAAATAATTGCGGCCACGGAGCCCACTTTTACTTTAATTAATCTAAGTCCTATGGTTCTGCTTCTCTCTCTTGCTATCAAACTTTTCCTGTCATTGAACCCCCTCCAACCAGAGGTGTGGCACAGACCCGTCATTATCAAGATATTGACCAGATTCACTCAATTTAGGACAGCTGTAATACAGGGCGGTCTCATGGCTCCCTTTCAGTGAAGGAGGCTTCCCCATCATCTTTTCTTTACAACCAGGCACTAGCAGGGGAGCTGACACTCCGTTTTAGTCCATCAGCCTGGAATTGGGGAAGGACTAGTGATTTTTCTTTTACTTCTCAAGAGAATTTTTACTGCAATTGCACTTTTAATTTGCGCCTGCGCTACATGTTTCATGTGTCTTTGTCCTTGTTTGATTAGTTGTGTTTCGTGTGGAGTGCTAAATTGGGAAAAAAGTCCTCTGGTGGGCGGCCTCGGCAGGTTGATTGCCAGGGGATGGAAAGCTCCACTGGGGAGGATCCCCCTGAGAATTTTCAGGGCCCTATGGACTTTCCATCACTCTGGCTGGCAGCTTGTGGACACGCTGGACATGCCATCCAAGGCGTAAAAGCCTCTGTTTCTATGTTCTGTTTTGTCTTGACTAGTTTTGTCTTTGAGATTGGTACCAGTTTTAAACATAAACTTTTGTTTCCCTTATTTCTGTTGTCCATTTACATGTCTATGAGCAAAACATTTACTAGGTACTGTGTCTCCTTCTGCAAGAAGGCAAAAAAAGTGCAGGCTGCTAAGAGCTGAGTTCAAACAGCTGGCTAGGCTAATCTTAGCCTGAGAGTAAACACTAAGAGTCAAGTGCTAGGTGGACTCAGTAATACTCCAGGGGACCCCAACCCAGTTATCTTCAGTGTTTAGTATGCTAAGATACTTTGCTAAAACTAATAGGCCCTAGCGAATAAGACTAAACAATGCTAAAATCATTCATTAAAGGTTTTGTTTTAAGTTTTGGTCATTACAAGAGTAAGATTGGAAAATATACCTTTTGCCACTAAAAAATGTACGGCTGATAGTTGTTTGGACTGCTTTTAAGTTCTGTTTACATTAATACCTACATATGTGAATGTATGTATGTGTGTGTGCGCACGCACAAATGTATGTGGGTGTGAATGTGTTCAAGATTAAAAATGTATGATGTAAAAATAGGTTAGTTTAACTTTAAACTTCAAAAGATCATCGAGTTTGGGCTTTACCAAAAGCTTTAAAGGATTATTACTTTATTTTAAAAGGAACTATAGTTAAAAAATTCTTTAATTCATGGTTAAAAATAAATAAATAAATAAATAAGATCTTAGCATGGGCCCTTGAACCTATCCTCAGTAGTGAGGGGTAAACTGACAAAAGTACAGTTTAGCCGATCCACGTGATGGGACAGCCGTAGGGTGGCGTCCATTCATAGTGGGAGAGGGCAAGCTGGCCCCAAGGCAGTTCATCAAGCTCTAAGGAGTAGGATGGAGATAGGCCCATTCTATAGGACAGGCCAATGGAGGCCTTTCTTTTATTTCTTTTGTTTTCAGGTAAACATTGGAAACCTCATGGTAAAATGTATGATTTGACTGATACTTCTAAAAATTGCCCTTTAGGATGGATTAAAATTGGAATATCTTAAAGGAGAGTTAAAAGTTTATTTACCTGATATAACTCGATTTCTGTACAGGTTTGCAATTTGGATGTATTAAAAAGGCAAATATGCTAACTCTGAAATCTCATGGTTATAATTCTGGGGCACACTGCTAAGTGTACTCTTGTTACAATTGTTTTGGGTATCACTTTAACAAATCAGGTACTAAATTTTTTAAGTGTAAACTGTACTGTAACAGTAAGATTAACTATCTTAAGTCACATATAATCAGGTAAATATTTTAAAGTATATAAACTAATGGGGGATAGAAGTACACAACTTTCATTAACTCTCTGTATATAGGAAAATGGCTCTTTTAAAGCAGACAACCAGGAGGCAATGTGCCCCCTGGGCTTCAGTTTTTCTATGCAAATACAGGCTGAGGTAAAGGTGTGAAAGCCTCTACTTTAAAAGGTTTTAGAATGCCTTTCTAGATAAGAAATTTGGAAGTGAAAAACAAGCAGCATGAAGCAATGGGTGATACCTAGGCTCCAGATTTCTTTTAATACAACCAGGCTTGGTAAAAGACTTGAGATCAAAAATGTATTCTGAGATATAAAATTTAAAATGTTTGTTTTAAGTTGGATATAGGAAAACGATGGCTATCAAGATGATTGTTTAATTACTACTCCAGTTTGTTTTACAGGTTTTCAATAAAATGATTTATTATTTGCTGCACCTGATAAAAATATTGTATCAAAATTGTTACAAATTTTGCCTTTAGACTTTCAACAGTGTAATTTAATAACTGCCCCTGATAAAATTCATTTAAACAGAAGAACCATTTAAGTCTGGGATATTTAGTTAGAAGACAAGTAATTACCCCCCAATTAATAAAAATTCGTACTGAAGAGTTTAAAACTCTTAATTTTCAAAAGTTACTAGGGACATCAATTGGCTTCGCCCTTCCTTAGGAATTCCCAGAATTCCTAATCTACTTTCCATTCTTCAAGGAGATTCGGATTTATGTAGCCCTCAAAAATTAATTGACACGTCAGGAACTGCTCCTAATAAAATTTGGCAAATGGATGTAACACACATCCCTGAATTTGGCCGCTTACAATATGTGCATGTATCCATTGATACACATTCTTCTTTTATTTGGGCAACACCTCTACCAGGGGAAAAAGGGACTCATGTCATTCAACATTTACTAGAAACATTCGCAGTCATGGGGATTCCTTCTCAAATAAAAACTGACAATGCACCAGCTTATTCCAGTAAACAAGTACGAAAATTTTTAGAATTTCATAACATTTTTCATGTTACAGGAATTGAATACAATCCTCAAGGTCAAGGTATAGTAGAAAGAGCTCATTATACATTAAAAACACAAAATAAAAAACTAAAGAGGGGGAGTATGGATAGTACTGAGGGATATGCAACTTCTATGAAAAGTATTTATAAAACAGCCCGAGCTGTTATTGCAGAAGCATTATTTGTCCTTAACTTTTTAAATTTGTCTCAAGGAGATGTTTTAGCAAGAGCTGAGCGACACTTCCTAGCTCCGCCTATGCAAAACAAACCGCCGCAGCCGGTTTGGATTAGATTGGGGGTTGGGCTAGATTGGGTCCCCGGGGAGTTGTTAACCCAGGGGCGAGGGTATGCTTATGTTTCTACAGAAGACAGCCCATCTTTCTAGCACCTGCTCCAGTGGATCCAGCAACAAACACCCCTCTGTCCATCAAGGGGGTGAGACATTCTCATTCAAGTGATAAGGCCATTCAAATGGACAGGTGTGCACTGGTAACCTGTAGGGGCTACATCAGAGGTAATGTATTGGGCCTATATTTTCTAACCCTCCTTTATTACGTCCATATTTATGGACAAAAGCCCCTGTCTCTGTTTTTACATCTATTCCTAATTTACTCTCTCCCCCTATGGGTCTGGCATTCCAGTCTTTCCTATGGAAGAGGAAAGATCATTTAACTTCTCTTATTCTCAGTTCTCTAAAGCTATCTGTCAAGGCCGTTCCCCATGTTACCCTTTTAGATATCAATATTGGATTCAGCATGGAGGTTCATATAACTCCAGTAGAACTCAGCTGATTAGACTGTCTTCCTGGTCTGTGGGATCTCATACCTATAAATTAGATAATTATCCTAGCCCTGCTGGCCTGCCTAAATGTGACAATTTTACTTATCTGAACCTGAACTTTACTGAAAGACATTGGGAAAGTTGTCGAGGAATTTTTCCAACTATTTGGAATACATCCCAGCATACTTGGTATGATTGGGGACCTTTTGGTGTGTGGTTGAAAAACTGCACTGAATATAACTCATCTTGTGACCCTACTTTATCTATGAATATGTCCAATGCCATGTCTGCTAAACAGCTTTTAGGGTGGTTTGGAGCAGGCTTTAGTGACCCCCGGCCTGCTCTCGCCCATGGAAACAGGCTGTTTCCTCCACAACGTCATCTCTGGAAATTAGCAGCTTCTCTGGCTCCTGTATTGCTGGCCAATGGAACTTACTCAGGATCTAAAAGGTCCTCAGCCTCCTACAACTTCACAGTTGTAAAGACCTACAATATCTCTGCTTGTGTTCATTTTCCACAAGTACTGATGGTCGGCCCCATAAACATAACAAAGAATGCCATTACCTGCATAAATTGTAAATTGTATACTTGCTTGAATAACAATGTCACCTTTAATTTTAGTCAAGATAGGATCATGATTTTAACCCAGCGCAACTCCCTTTGGGTTCCTGTTCTCATGCATCGTCCCTGGGCTGGAGGACCTGTACAAGGATTGGTAATGCAGTTTTTCAAGCGGCTTCTGAGGAGGAGTCGTCATGCCATTGGACTGATTATTGCAGGACTTGTTGGACTGATTGCCATTGCTACAACTGCAGCAGTATCCGGAGCCGCATTGCGACAATCTGTACAAACTCATGACTTTATGGTGCAGTGGCACCAGGACTCCCACAATCTGTGGCAACACCAGCTGGAAGTAAATGCCCACCTTCAAGATGAGATAGAAGCTGTTAAAGGCGGAGTGTTTTGGCTTGGACAGAAATATCTGGCTTTACAGCAACGATTGTTTTTGACTTGCGATTGGAATTCTAGTCATGTCTGTGTAACACCTTATAAATATAATGCCTCTGAATATGAGTGGAATGATATACAAATGCTTATAGATGGAGCCATACTAAATGGTACGTTAAGTGAACAAAGCTTGTACAGGGAGGTTTTTGAAGCTTTTCAAAAGGAATTGCCAGATGCCTCCTCTATTGATGACATAGCCCAAGGACTAGCTCAGACCTTAGAAGGACTAGACCCTAGGGGGTGGTGGCAAAGTGTTGGAAGTGCCTCTATTGCCTTGATACTTATGTTATGTGTCTTTTTCTTAGGATATTGTTCCATCATAGCTATAGTGAAGCGTTTCACTAGGAATAATTCCTCTGATGTTTTACTAACTGCCCTTAAACTTTCTAGAGAAGCGGCTGTGGAAAATTAATAAAAAAGGGGGAATTGTTGGAGAATTAAACTCTCCAACCAGTGGAAAAATTTAGCCCCGGCACGGTTACTCCAATGCCTCATTAGCACACTAATAGGCCCTTGGGAACACATTCCCAGTAAGGAGTTTCTGGTGTTTGTGGGCCAAAGGAAGCCACCAGTTGTTGTGAGAATCTCCTTTTTCCCCCTACTTAGCAAGTCTCCCTGAGGAGACTTGCTAGACCAGCTGCCTTTGGTGTTAGATTCTCTCTGTAAACAGGAAAGTCTCCTCACTAGATTCTCACTGTAAACAGGAAAGTCTCCTCACTGTTATTTCACAAGTATTTGGAGAAGTCAAGATTGATGTTATCTAGCCTTAAGGAGATAGTAGCTAGGAGATAATTATAGTTCTACCTCGGTTGTATACAGTTCCTTGTTTTGATATCAACAATCTTTGTAGTCACTACCTCCTGTAATTTAGAAAGGCATTTGTATCAAGTTCCTGCCCTCACAGTAGGAAATTTCCTCCACTTCTGTATTTGAGACAAATGTCATGCTGTATTGATCTTTTACCCTGTAATTGTAAAACTGGTTTCTAACCCTATATAAACCCTGGCCCTCTTGGAATAAAGTATGCATTGGTTCACTCGCCTTGCATCCCCCGTGTCCTGATTTCGACTGCAGTTACCCAGGTTCAACACCCTGTGTAATTACCTTAACAAGCTCCAGCTGTTTTTATTCTCAGAAGGTTTACTCCCTGATATACAGCTGCCTACCCCCTTCGTAAGAGCAGGACCTAAATGAGCTTTTTTCTCTGTTCCCTCACCACAATCCAGATTCTTTTGGGGAGTTACCAGTACAGTAACCATACCAGGAAGTACTTAATTTATTAAGCTACTGCTTTTCTTAATCTCAGTGGAGATATTTACGGATAAACAGCTACGTAAGCAGCATGTTCATGTCGTTCATAAATGAGCTTTTCTCTCTCTCCCCTCACCACAAATCAGATTCCTCTGAGGAGTTCCCAGTACATTATCCTTTCCCCTGTGTAATTACCTTAACAAGCTCCAGCTGTTTTTATTCTCAGAAGCGATACTCCCTGATATACAGCTGCCTACCCCCTTCGTAAGTGCAGGTACTAAATGAGCTTTTTTCTCTGATCCCTCACCACAATCCAGATTCTTTTGGGGAGTTACCAGTACAATAACCATACCAGGAAGTACTTAATTTATTAAGCTACTGCTTTTCTTAATCTCAGTGGAGATATTTACTGATAAACAGCTACCTACGCACCATGTTCATGTCGTTCTTAAATGAGCTTTTATCTCTCTCCCCTCACCACAAATCAGATTCTTCTGAGGAGTTCCCAGTACATTATCCTTTCCCCTGTGTAATTACCTTAACAAGCTCCAGCTGTTTTTATTCTCAGAAGGTTTACTCCCTGATATACAGCTGCCTACCCCCTTCGTAAGTGCAGTTCCTGAATGAGCTTTCGGTTCCCTCACCACAATCCAGATTCTTTTGGGGAGTTACCAGTACAGTAACCATGCCAGGAAATACTTAATTTATTAAGCTACTGCTTTTCTTAATCTCAGTGGAGATATTTACTGATAAACAGCTACCTACGCAGCATGTTCATGTCGTCCCTAAATGAGCTTTAATCTCTCTCCCCTCACCACAAATCAGATTCTTCTGAGGAGTTCCCAGTACATTATCCTTTCCCCTGTGTAATTACCTTAACAAGCTCCAGCTGTTTTTATTCTCAGAAGGTTTACTCCCTGATATACAGCTGCCTACCCCCTTCGTAAGTGCAGTTCTTAATGAGCTTTTTTCTCTGTTCCCTCACCATAATCCAGATTCTTTTGGGTAGTTACCAGTACAGTAACCATACCAGGAAGTACTTAATTTATTAAGCTACTGCTTTTCTTAATCTCAGTGGAGATATTTACTGATAAACAGCCACCTACGCAGCATGTTCATGTCGTTCCTAAATGAGCTTTTCTCTCTCTCCCCTCACCACAAATCAGATTCTTCTGAGGAGTTCCCAGTACATTATCCTTTCCCCTGTGTAATTACCTTAACAAGCTCCAGCTGTTTTTATTCTCAGAAGGTTTACTCCCTGATATACAGCTGCCTACCCCCTTCGTAAGTGCAGGTCCTAAATGAGCTTTTTTCTCTGTTCCCTCACCACAATCCAGATTCTTTTGGGGAGTTACCAGTACAGTAAC
This sequence comes from Perognathus longimembris pacificus, assembly GCF_023159225.1. Taxonomy (NCBI): domain Eukaryota; kingdom Metazoa; phylum Chordata; class Mammalia; order Rodentia; family Heteromyidae; genus Perognathus; species Perognathus longimembris. The sequence goes on from NW_025956961.1 coordinate 70,915, forward strand.
CATACCAGGAAGTACTTAATTTATTAAGCTACTGCTTTTCTTAATCTCAGTGGAGATATTTACTGATAAACAGCTACCTACGCAGCATGTTCATGTCTTTCCTAAATGAGCTTTTATCTCTCTCCCCTCACCACAAATCAGATTCTTCTGAGGAGTTCCCAGTACATTATCCTTTCCCCTGTGTAATTACCTTAACAAGCTCCAGCTGTTTTTATTCTCAGAAGGTTTACTCCCTGATATACAGCTGCCTACCCCCTTCGTAAGTGCAGGTCCTAAATGAGCTTTTTTCTCTGTTCCCTCACCACAATCCAGATTCTTTTGGGGAGTTACCAGTACAGTAAACATACCAGGAAGTACTTAATTTATTAAGCTACTGCTTTTCTTAATCTCAGTGGAGATATTTACTGATAAACAGCAACCTACTCAGCATGTTCATGTCGTTCCTAAATGAGCTTTTATCTCTCTCCCTCACCACAAATCAGATTCTTCTGAGGAGTTCCCAGTACATTATCCTTTCCCCTGTGTAATTACCTTAACAAGCTCCAGCTGTTTTTATTCTCAGAAGGTTTACTCCCTGATATACAGCTGCCTACCCCCTTCGTAAGTGCAGGTCCTAAATGAGCTTTTTCTCTGTTCCCTCACCACAATCCAGATTCTTTTGGGGAGTTACCAGTACAGTAAACATACCAGGAAGTACTTAATTTATTAAGCTACTGCTTTTCTTAATCTCAGTGGAGATATTTACTGATAAACAGCTACCTACGCAGCATGTTCATGTCGTTCCTAAATGAGCTTTTATCTCTCTCCCCTCACCACAAATCAGATTCTTCTGAGGGAGTTCCCAGTACATTATCCTTTCCCCTGTGTAATTACCTTAACAAGCTCCAGCTGTTTTTATTCTCAGAAGGTTTACTCCCTGATATACAGCTGCCTACCCCCTTCGTAAGTGCAGGTCCTCAATGAGCTTTTTTCTCTGTTCCCTCACCACAATCCAGATTCTTTTGGGGAGTTACCAGTACAGTAACCATACCAGGAAGTACTTAATTTATTAAGCTACTGCTTTTCTTAATCTCAGTGGAGATATTTACTGATAAACAGCTACCTACGCAGCATGTTCATGTCGTTCCTAAATGAGCTTTTATCTCTCTCCCCTCACCACAAATCAGATTCTTCTGAGGAGTTCCCAGTACATTATCCTTTCCCCAGTGTAATTACCTTAACAAGCTCCAGCTGTTTTTATTCTCAGAAGGTTTACTCCCTGATATAATGCTGCCTACCCCCTTCGTAAGTGCAGGTCCCAAATGAGCTTTTTTCTCTGTTCCCGAACTGTCGGGAGCCAAGCTAGCAGCTACGCTCATCCTGACCTCTGGCTGTGCCGATGTCGCCAAGATGTCTCGAGCCAAACTTGCACCTAGGTTCATTTTCACCTCTGGCTGTGCTGTTACCGCCAGGATATGCTAAAGGCAAAGTCCTCAGCCACTGTCCGGAATTGCTTTGCTATGTCCCCACCTTGCTATGTCCGCTGGAGTAGATTCCTATGTTAATCAATCTTGTCCTGTGTTTACTGTAATCAAATGTTGCAAACTTCATAGACTCTTTATGTTCTGGAATTTTAACAACCCTATGCTATTCCCTGGTTCCAAAACTGCATATAAGCTGGAAGTTAAGAATAAACTGTTGCTGCAGTCTTGAGGTTCAACCTCATGGCTGCAGACCTCCCGTACCCCATCTTTGTCTCTTGTCTTTTTTCTCTTGCCTTATTTTTCCTTTTCCATATCCCTGCCGCCCCTCAGTCAGGATTTCTGTTCCCCTTCCGGCTGGCCCGGCAGGTTTGGCGCCTGGAACAGGGACTTGAAGACCTGGGATCGACGGCGGGTGACCCCCGCTCAGGTAAGGACGTCCGAATACTTGGGAAGGAGAGCGGGAGGAGAGTGTATTGTCGGGAGTAATCAATTATGGCACAAGGTAATAGCCGCATGCTATACATGCAGGCCCCCAAAGGCATGCTTAATGCCCGGGCAGTGAAAGTTGG
>NW_025956962.1:0-42706 GCF_023159225.1 Perognathus longimembris pacificus
ATTTAAATGAAGTCGACCAGTTGCCTGCCCTTCCTTCCATTATCCTTCACCGACACAAACTGAACAAAGTTCTGAGGTCGACCTTGTAAAGATAAGGATTCAGGTCTGTCTGCTGTTTACCTCTGCTCCTGCGCACACTGCCCTTCTCTCCACATTTATGTGTTTGTTTGTTTGTCTATCTAATCTTTTCGGTTTTTATTTCTAATGAGGTCGACCAGTTGTCTATTTATTATTTTTTTTACTACGCATCAAGCTGCGCTGCTTGTCTTTGCTCCTGTGTGCTCGCGCACTCTCGCCTTTCCACTTATTTTTATTTTTGATTTATTTTTGATTTATTTTGTCAATTTAAAAAAAAATACGCATCGTGCTGTGCTGTTTGTGTTTGCTTGAGTGGTTTCGCGCGCTCTCGCTTTGTGCACTTTACAATTTTTTTGTTATTATTTATCTATTCCTGAGAGTTTATATTATTTTTTATTTGTTTATTTAAATGAAGTCGACCAGTTGCCTGCCCTTCCTTCCATTATCCGTCACCGAGAAAAACTGAACAAAGTTCTGAGGTCGACCTTGTAAAGATAAGGATTCAGGTCTGTCTGCTGTTTACCTTTGCTCCTGCGCGCACTGCCCTTCTCTCCACATTTATGTGTTTGTTTGTTTGTCTATCTAATCTTTTGGGTTTTTTTTCTAATGAGGTCGACCAGTTGTCTATTTATTATTTTCTTTACTACGCATCAAGCTTCGCTGCTTGTCTTTGCTCCTGTGTGCTCGCGCACACTCGCCTTTTCCACTTATTTTTATTTTTGATTTATTTTTGATTTATTTTGTCAATTTAAAAAAAATACGCATCGTGCTGTGCTGTTTGTGTTTGCTTGAGTGCATTCGCGCGCTCTCGCTTTCTCCACTTTACAATTTTTTTGTTATTATTTATCTATTCCTGAGAGTTTATCTTATTTTTTATTTGTTTATTTAAATGAAGTCGACCAGTTGCCTGCCCTTCCTTCCATTATCCGTCACCGAGACAAACTGAACAAAGTTCTGAGGTCGACCTTGTAAAGATAAGGATTCAGGTCTGTCTGCTGTTTACCTTTGCTCCTGCACGCACTGCCCTTCTCTCCACATTTATGTGTTTGTTTGTTTGTCTATCCAATCTTTTGGGTTTTTATTTCTAATGAGGTCGACCAGTTGTCTATTTATTATTTTTTTTACTACGCATCAAGCTGCGCTGCTTGTCTTTGCTCCTGTGTGCTCGCGCACTCTCGCCTTTTCCACTTATTTTTATTTTGATTTATTTTTGATTTATTTTGTCAATTTTTTTAAAAAAATACGCATCGTGCTGTGCTGTTTGTGTTTGCTTGAGTGCATTCGCGCGCTCTCGCTTTCTCCACTTTACAATTTTTTTGTTATTATTTATCTATTCCTGAGAGGTTATCTTATTTTTTATTTGTTTATTTAAATGAAGTCGACCAGTTGCCTGCCCTTCCTTCCATTATCCGTCACCGAGACAAACTGAACAAAGTTCTGAGGTCGACCTTGTAAAGATAAGGATTCAGGTCTGTCTGCTGTTTACCTTTGCTCCTGCGCGCACTGCCCTTCTCTCCACATTTATGTGTTTGTTTGTTTGTCTATCCAATCTTTTGGGTTTTTATTTCTAATGAGGTCGACCAGTTGTCTATTTATTATTTTTTTTTACTACGCATCAAGCTGCGCTGCTTGTCTTTGCTCCTGTGTGCTCGCGCACACTCGCCTTTTCCACTTATTTTTATTTTTGATTTATTTTTGATTTATTTTGTCAATTTTTTTAAAAAAATACGCATCGTGCTGTGCTGTTTGTGTTTGCTTGAGTGCATTCGCGCGCTCTCGCTTTCTCCACTTTACAATTTTTTTGTTATTATTTATCTATTCCTGAGAGTTTATCTTATTTTTTATTTGTTTATTTAAATGAAGTCGACCAGTTGCCTGCCCTTCCTTCCATTATCCTTCACCGACACAAACTGAACAAAGTTCTGAGGTCGACCTTGTAAAGATAAGGATTCAGGTCTGTCTGCTGTTTACCTCTGCTCCTGCGCACACTGCCCTTCTCTCCACATTTATGTGTTTGTTTGTTTGTCTATCTAATCTTTTGGGTTTTTATTTCTAATGAGGTCGACCAGTTGTCTATTTATTATTTTTTTTACTACGCATCAAGCTGCGCTGGTTGTCTTTGCTCCTGTGTGCACGCGCACTCTCGCCTTTTCCTCTTATTTTTATTTTTGTTTTATTTTTGATTTATTTTTGATTTATTTTCTCAATTTAAAAAAAAATACGCATCGTGCTGTGCTGTTTGTGTTTGCTTGAGTGCTTTCGCACGCTCTCGCTTTGTGCACTTTACAATTTTTTTGTTATTATTTATCTATTCCTGAGAGTTTATCTTATTTTTATTTGTTTATTTAAATGAAGTCGACCAGTTGCCTGCCCTTCCTTCCATTATCCGTCACCGAGACAACCTGAACAAAGTTCTGAGGTCGACCTTGTAAAGATAAGGATTCAGGTCTGTCTGCTGTTTACCTTTGCTCCTGCGCGCACTGCCCTTCTCTCCACATTTATGTGTTTGTTTGTTTGTCTATCTAATCTTTTGGGTTTTTTTTTCTAATGAGTTCGACCAGTTGTCTATTTATTATTTTCTTTACTACGCATCAAGCTTCGCTGCTTGTCTTTGCTCCTGTGTGCTCGCGCACACTCGCCTTTTCCACTTATTTTATTTTTGATTTATTTTTGATTTATTTTGTCAATTTTAAAAAAAATACGCATCGTGCTGTGCTGTTTGTGTTTGCTTGAGTGCATTCGCGCGCTCTCGCTTTCTCCACTTTACAATTTTTTGTTATTATTTATCTATTCCTGAGAGGTTATCTTATTTTTTATTTGTTTATTTAAATGAAGTCGACCAGTTGCCTGCCCTTCCTTCCATTATCCGTCACCGAGACAAACTGAACAAAGTTCTGAGGTCGACCTTGTAAAGATAAGGATTCAGGTCTGTCTGCTGTTTACCTTTGCTCCTGCGCGCACTGCCCTTCTCTCCACATTTATGTGTTTGTTTGTTTGTCTGTCCAATCTTTTGGGTTTTTATTTCTAATGAGGTCGACCAGTTGTCTATTTATTATTTTTTTTTTACTACGCATCAAGCTTGCGCTGCTTGTCTTTGCTCCTGTGTGCTCGCGCACACTCGCCTTTTCCACTTATTTTTATTTTTGATTTATTTTTGATTTATTTTGTCAATTTTTTTTAAAAAAATACGCATCGTGCTGTGCTGTTTGTGTTTGCTTGAGTGCATTCGCGCGCTCTCGCTTTGTGCACTTTACAATTTTTTTGTTATTATTTATCTATTCCTGAGAGTTTATCTTATTTTTTATTTTTTTATTTAAATGAAGTCGACCAGTTGCCTGCCCTTCCTTCCATTATCCTTCACCGACACAAACTGAACAAAGTTCTGAGGTCGACCTTGTAAAGATAAGGATCCAGGTCTGTCTGCTGTTTACCTCTGCTCCTGCGCACACTGCCCTTCTCTCCACATTTATGTGTTTGTTTGTTTGTCTATCTAATCTTTTGGGTTTTTATTTCTAATGAGGTCGACCAGTTGTCTATTTATTATTTTTTTTACTACGCATCAAGCTGCGCTGCTTGTCTTTGCTCCTGTGTGCTCGCGCACTCTCGCCTTTTCCACTTATTTTTATTTTTGATTTATTTTTGATTTATTTTGTCAATTTAAAAAAAAATACGCATCGTGCTGTGCTGTTTGTGTTTGCTTGAGTGGTTTCGCGCGCTCTCGCTTTGTGCACTTTACAATTTTTTTGTTATTATTTATCTATTCCTGAGAGTTTATCTTATTTTTTATTTGTTTATTTAAATGAAGTCGACCAGTTGCCTGCCCTTCCTTCCATTATCCATCACCGAGACAAACTGAACAAAGTTCTGAGGTCGACCTTGTAAAGATAAGGATTCCGTTCTGTCTGCTGTTTACCTTTGCTCCTGCGCGCACTGCCCTTCTCTCCACATTTGTGTTTGTTTGTTTGTCTATCCAATCTTTTGGGTTTTTATTTCTAATGAGGTCGACCAGTTGTCTATTTATTATTTTTTTTTACTACGCATCAAGCTGCGCTGCTTGTCTTTGCTCCTGTGTGCTCGCGCACACTCGCCTTTTCCACTTATTTTTATTTTTGATTTATTTTTGATTTATTTTGTCAATTTTTTTAAAAAAATACGCATCGTGCTGTGCTGTTTGTGTTTGCTTGAGTGCATTCGCGCGCTCTCCCTTTCTCCACTTTACAATTTTTTTGTTATTATTTATCTATTCCTGAGAGTTTATCTTATTTTTTATTTGTTTATTTAAATGAAGTCGACCAGTTGCCTGCCCTTCCTTCCATTATCCTTCACCGACACAAACTGAACAAAGTTCTGAGGTCGACCTTGTAAAGATAAGGATTCAGGTCTGTCTGCTGTTTACATTTGCTCCTGCCCGCACTGCCCTTCTCTCCACATTTATGTGTTTGTTTGTTTGTCTATCTAATCTTTTGGGTTTTTATTTCTAATGAGGTCGACCAGTTGTCTATTTATTATTTTTTTTACTACGCATCAAGCTGCGCTGCTTGTCTTTGCTCCTGTGTACTCGCGCACTCTCGCCTTTTCCACTTATTTTTATTTTTGATTTATTTTTGATTTATTTTGTCAATTTTTTTAAAAAATACGCATCCTGCTGTGCTGTTTGTGTTTGCTTGAGTGCATTCCCGCGCTCTCGCTTTCTCCACTTTACAATTTTTTTGTTATTATTTATCTATTCCTGAGAGTTTATATTATTTTTTATTTGTTTATTTAAATGAAGTCGACCAGTTGCCTGCCCTTCCTTCCATTATCCGTCACCGAGAAAAACTGAACAAAGTTCTGAGGTCGACCTTGTAAAGATAAGGATTCAGGTCTGTCTGCTGTTTACCTTTGCTCCTGCGCGCACTGCCCTTCTCTCCACATTTATGTGTTTGTTTGTTTGTCTATCTAATCTTTTGGGTTTTTTTTCTAATGAGGTCGACCAGTTGTCTATTTATTATTTTCTTTACTACGCATCAAGCTTCGCTGCTTGTCTTTGCTCCTGTGTGCTCGCGCACACTCGCCTTTTCCACTTATTTTTGTTTTTGATTTATTTTTGATTTATTTTGTCAATTTAAAAAAAATACGCATCGTGCTGTGCTGTTTGTGTTTGCTTGAGTGCATTCGCGCGCTCTCGCTTTGTGCACTTTACAATTTTTTTGTTATTATTTATCTATTCCTGAGAGTTTATCTTATTTTTTATTTGTTTATTTAAATGAAGTCGACCAGTTGCCTGCCCTTCCTTCCATTATCCGTCACCGAGACAAACTGAACAAAGTTCTGAGGTCGACCTTGTAAAGATAAGGATTCAGGTCTGTCTGCTGTTTACCTTTGCTCCTGCACGCACTGCCCTTCTCTCCACATTTATGTGTTTGTTTGTTTGTCTATCCAATCTTTTGGGTTTTTATTTCTAATGAGGTCGACCAGTTGTCTTTATTATTTTTTTTACTACGCATCAAGCTGCGCTGCTTGTCTTTGCTCCTGTGTGCTCGCGCACTCTCGCCTTTTCCACTTATTTTTATTTTTGATTTATTTTTGATTTATTTTGTCAATTTTTTTAAAAAAATACGCATCGTGCTGTGCTGTTTGTGTTTGCTTGAGTGCATTCGCGCGCTCTCGCTTTCTCCACTTTACAATTTTTTTGTTATTATTTATCTATTCCTGAGAGGTTATCTTATTTTTTATTTGTTTATTTAAATGAAGTCGACCAGTTGCCTGCCCTTCCTTCCATTATCCGTCACCGAGACAAACTGAACAAAGTTCTGAGGTCGACCTTGTAAAGATAAGGATTCAGGTCTGTCTGCTGTTTACCTTTGCTCCTGCCCGCACTGCCCTTCTCTCCACATTTATGTGTTAGTTGGTTTGTCTATCTAATCTTTTGGGTTTTTATTTCTAATGAGGTCGACCAGTTGTCTATTTATTATTTTTTTTACTACGCGTCAAGCTGCGCTGCTTGTCTTTGCTCCTGTGTGCTCGCGCACTCTCGCCTTTTCCACTTATTTTTATTTTTGATTTATTTTTGATTTATTTTGTCAATTTAAAAAAAATACGCATCGTGCTGTGCTGTTTGTGTTTGCTTGAGTGCATTCGCGCGCTCTCGCTTTCTCCACTTTACAATTATTTTGTTATTATTTATCTATTCCTGAGAGTTTATCTTAATTTTTATTTGTTTATTTAAATGAAGTCGACCAGTTGCCTGCCCTTCCTTCCATTATCCGTCACCGAGACAAACTGAACAAAGTTCTGAGGTCGACCTTGTAAAGATAAGGATTCAGGTCTGTCTGCTGTTTACCTTTGCTCCTGCGCGCACTGCCCTTCTCTCCACATTTATGTGTTTGTTTGTTTGTCTATCTAATCTTTTGGGTTTTTATTTCTAATGAGGTCGACCAGTTGTCTATTTATTATTCTTTTTACTACGCATCAAGCTGCGCTGCTTGTCTTTGCTCCTGTGTGCTCGCGCACTCTCGCCTTTTCCACTTATTGTTATTTTTATTTATTTTTGATTTATTTTGTCAATATAAAAAAAAATACGCATCGTGCTGTGCCGTTTGTGTTTGCTTGAGTGCATTCGTGCGCTCTCGATTTCTCAACTTTACAATTTTTTGGATATTATACATCTATTCCTGATAGTTTATCTTATTTTTTATTTGTTTATTTAAATGAAGTCGACCAGTTGCCTGCCCTTCCTTCCATTATCCGTCACCGAGAGAAACTGAACAAAGTTCTGAGGTCGACCTTGTAAAGATAAGGATTCAGGTCTGTCTGCTGTTTACCTTTGCTCCTGCGCGCACTGCCCTTCTCTCCATATTTATGTGTTTGTTTGTTTGTCTATCTAATCTTTTGGGTTTTTATTTCTAATGAGGTCGACCAGTTGTCTATTTATTATTTTTTTTACTACGCATCAAGCTGCGCTGGTTGTCTTTGCTCCTGTGTGCACGCGCACTCTCGCCTTTTCCTCTTATTTTTATTTTTGTTTTATTTTTGATTTATTTTTGATTTATTTTCTCAATTTAAAAAAAATACGCATCGTGCTGTGCTGTTTGTGTTTGCTTGAGTGCTTTCGCACGCTCTCGCTTTGTGCACTTTACAATTTTTTTGTTATTATTTATCTATTCCTGAGAGTTTATCTTATTTTTTATTTGTTTATTTAAATGAAGTCGACCAGTTGCCTGCCCTTCCTTCCATTATCCGTCACCGAGACAAACTGAACAAAGTTCTGTGGTCGACCTTGTAAAGATAAGGATTCAGGTCTGTCTGCTGTTTACCTTTGCTCCTGCGCGCACTGCCCTTCTCTCCACATTTATGTGTTTGTTTGTTTGTCTATCCAATCTTTTGGGTTTTTATTTCTAATGAGGTCGACCAGTTGTCTATTTATTATTATTTTTTACTACGCATCAAGCTGCGCTGCTTGTCTTTGCTCCTGTGTGCTCGCGCACTCTCGCCTTTTCCACTTATTTTTATTTTTGATTTATTTTTGATTTATTTTGTCAATTTTTTTAAAAAAATACGCATCGTGCTGTGCTGTTTGTGTTTGCTTGAGTGCATTCGCGCGCTCTCGCTTTCTCCACTTTACAATTTTTTTGTTATTATTTATCTATTCCTGAGAGGTTATCTTATTTTTTATTTGTTTATTTAAATGAAGTCGACCAGTTGCCTGCCCTTCCTTCCATTATCCGTCACCGAGACAAACTGAACAAAGTTCTGAGGTCGACCTTGTAAAGATAAGGATTCAGGTCTGTCTGCTGTTTACCTTTGCTCCTGCGCGCACTGCCCTTCTCTCCACATTTATGTGTTTGTTTGTTTGTCTATCCAATCTTTTGGGTTTTTATTTCTAATGAGGTCGACCAGTTGTCTATTTATTATTTTTTTTTACTACGCATCAAGCTGCGCTGCTTGTCTTTGCTCCTGTGTGCTCGCGCACACTCGCCTTTTCCACTTATTTTTATTTTTGATTTATTTTTTATTTATTTTGTCAATTTTTTTAAAAAAATACGCATCGTGCTGTGCTGTTTGTGTTTCCTTGAGTGCATTCGCGCGCTCTCGCTTTCTCCACTTTACAATTTTTTTGTTATTATTTATCTATTCCTGAGAGTTTATCTTATTTTTTATTTGTTTATTTAAATGAAGTCGACCAGTTGCCTGCCCTTCCTTCCATTATCCTTCACCGACACAAACTGAACAAAGTTCTGAGGTCGACCTTGTAAAGATAAGGATTCAGGTCTGTCTGCTGTTTACCTCTGCTCCTGCGCACACTGCCCTTCTCTCCACATTTATGTGTTTGTTTGTTTGTCTATCTAATCTTTTGGGTTTTTATTTCTAATGAGGTCGACCAGTTGTCTATTTATTATTTTTTTTACTACGCATCAAGCTGCGCTGCTTGTCTTTGCTCCTGTGTGCTCGCGCACTCTCGCCTTTTCCACTTATTTTTATTTTTGATTTATTTTTGATTTATTTTGTCAATTTAAAAAAAAATACGCATCGTGCTGTGCTGTTTGAGTTTGCTTGAGTGGTTTCGCGCGCTCTCGCTTTGTACACTTTACAATTTTTTTGTTATTATTTATCTATTCCTGAGAGTTTATCTTATTTTTTATTTGTTTATTTAAATGAAGTCGACCAGTTGCCTGCCCTTCCTTCCATTATCCATCACCGAGACAAACTGAACAAAGTTCTGAGGTCGACCTTGTAAAGATAAGGATTCAGGTCTGTCTGCTGTTTACCTTTGCTCCTGCGCGCACTGCCCTTCTCTCCACATTTGTGTTTGTTTGTTTGTCTATCCAATCTTTTGGGTTTTTATTTCTAATGAGGTCGACCAGTTGTCTATTTATTATTTTTTTTTACTACGCATCAAGCTGCGCTGCTTGTCTTTGCTCCTGTGTGCTCGCGCACACTCGCCTTTTCCACTTATTTTTATTTTTGATTTATTTTTGATTTATTTTGTCAATTTTTTTAAAAAAATACGCATCGTGCTGTGCTGTTTGTGTTTGCTTGAGTGCATTCGCGCGCTCTCGCTTTGTGCACTTTACAATTTTTTTGTTATTATTTATCTATTCCTGAGAGTTTATCTTATTTTTTATTTGTTTATTTAAATGAAGTCGACCAGTTGCCTGCCCTTCCTTCCATTATCCGTCACCGAGAGACAAACTGAACAAAGTTCTGAGGTCGACCTTGTAAAGATAAGGATTCAGGTCTGTCTGCTGTTTACCTTTGCTCCTGCGCGCACTGCCCTTCTCTCCACATTTATGTGTTTGTTTGTTTGTCTATCTAATCTTTTGGGTTTTTATTTCTAATGAGGTCGACCAGTTGTCTATTTATTATTCTTTTTACTACGCATCAAGCTGCGCTGCTTGTCTTTGCTCCTGTGTGCTCGCGCACTCTCGCCTTTTCCACTTATTGTTATTTTTATTTATTTTTGATTTATTTTGTCAATATAAAAAAAAATACGCATCGTGCTGTGCCGTTTGTGTTTGCTTGAGTGCATTCGTGCGCTCTCGATTTCTCAACTTTACAATTTTTTGGATATTATATATCTATTCCTGAGAGTTTATCTTATTTTTTATTTGTTTATTTAAATGAAGTCGACCAGTTGCCTGCCCTTCCTTCCATTATCCGTCACCGAGACAAACTGAACAAAGTTCTGAGGTCGTCCTTGTAAAGATAAGGATTCAGGTCTGTCTGCTGTTTACCTTTGCTCCTGCGCGCACTGCCCTTCTCTCCACATTTATGTGTTTGTTTGTTTGTCTATCTAATCTTTTGGGTTTTTATTTCTAATGAGGTCGACCAGTTGTCTATTTATTATTTTTTTTACTACGCATCAAGCTGCGCTGGTTGTCTTTGCTCCTGTGTGCACGCGCACTCTCGCCTTTTCCTCTTATTTTTATTTTTGTTTTATTTTTGATTTATTTTTGATTTATTTTCTCAATTTAAAAAAAAATACGCATCGTGCTGTGCTGTTTGTGTTTGCTTGAGTGCTTTCGCACGCTCTCGCTTTGTGCACTTTACAATTTTTTTGTTATTATTTATCTATTCCTGAGAGTTTATCTTATTTTTTATTTGTTTATTTAAATGAAGTCGACCAGTTGCCTGCCCTTCCTTCCATTATCCGTCACCGAGACAAACTGAACAAAGTTCTGTGGTCGACCTTGTAAAGATAAGGATTCAGGTCTGTCTGCTGTTTACCTTTGCTCCTGCGCGCACTGCCCTTCTCTCCACATTTATGTGTTTGTTTGTTTGTCTATCCAATCTTTTGGGTTTTTATTTCTAATGAGGTCGACCAGTTGTCTATTTATTATTATTTTTTACTACGCATCAAGCTGCGCTGCTTGTCTTTGCTCCTGTGTGCTCGCGCACTCTCGCCTTTTCCACTTATTTTTATTTTTGATTTATTTTTGATTTATTTTGTCAATTTTTTTAAAAAAATACGCATCGTGCTGTGCTGTTTGTGTTTGCTTGAGTGCATTCGCGCGCTCTCGCTTTCTCCACTTTACAATTTTTTTGTTATTATTTATCTATTCCTGAGAGTTTATCTTATTTTTATTTGTTTATTTAAATGAAGTCGACCAGTTGCCTGCCCTTCCTTCCATTATCCGTCACCGAGACAACCTGAACAAAGTTCTGAGGTCGACCTTGTAAAGATAAGGATTCAGGTCTGTCTGCTGTTTACCTTTGCTCCTGCGCGCACTGCCCTTCTCTCCACATTTATGTGTTTGTTTGTTTGTCTATCTAATCTTTTGGGTTTTTTTTCTAATGAGTTCGACCAGTTGTCTATTTATTATTTTCTTTACTACGCATCAAGCTTCGCTGCTTGTCTTTGCTCCTGTGTGCTCGCGCACACTCGCCTTTTCCACTTATTTTTATTTTTGATTTATTTTGTCAATTTTAAAAAAAATACGCATCGTGCTGTGCTGTTTGTGTTTGCTTGAGTGAATTCGCGCGCTCTCGCTTTCTCCACTTTACAATTTTTTTGTTATTATTTATCTATTCCTGAGAGTTTATCTTATTTTTTATTTGTTTATTTAAATGAAGTCGACCAGTTGCCTGCCCTTCCTTCCATTATCCGTCACCGAGACAAACTGAACAAAGTTCTGAGGTCGACCTTGTAAAGATAAGGATTCAGGTCTGTCTGCTGTTTACCTTTGCTCCTGCGCGCACTGCCCTTCTCTCCACATTTATGTGTTTGTTTGTTTGTCTATCTAATCTTTTGGGTTTTTATTTCTAATGAGGTCGACCAGTTGTCTATTTATTATTCTTTTTACTACGCATCAAGCTGCGATGCTTGTCTTTGTTCCTGTGTGCTCGCACACTCTCGCCTTTTCCAATTATAGTTATTTTTTATTTATTTTTTATTTATTTTGTCAATATAAAAAAAAATACGCATCGTGCTGTGCCGTTTGTGTTTGCTTGAGTGCATTCGTGCGCTCTCGCTTTCTCCACTTTAGAATTTTTTGCATATTATTTATCTATTCCTGAGAGTTTATCTTATTTTTTATTTGTTTATTTAAATGAAGTCGACCAGTTGCCTGCCCTTCCTTCCATTATCCGTCACCGAGACAAACTGAACAAAGTTCTGAGGTCGACCTTGTAAAGATAAGGATTCAGGTCTGTCTGCTGTTTACCTTTGCTCCTGCGCGCACTGCCCTTCTCTCCACATTTATGTGTTTGTTTGTTTGTCTATCTAATCTTTTGGGTTTTTATTTCTAATGAGGTCGACCAGTTGTCTATTTATTATTTTTTTTACTACGCATCAAGCTGCGCTGGTTGTCTTTGCTCCTGTGTGCACGCGCACTCTCGCCTTTTCCTCTTATTTTTATTTTTGTTTTATTTTTGATTTATTTTTGATTTATTTTCTCAATTTAAAAAAAAATACGCATCGTGCTGTGCTGTTTGTGTTTGCTTGAGTGCTTTCGCACGCTCTCGCTTTGTGCACTTTACAATTTTTTTGTTATTATTTATCTATTCCTGAGAGTTTATCTTATTTTTATTTGTTTATTTAAATGAAGTCGACCAGTTGCCTGCACTTCCTTCCATTATCCGTCACCGAGACAACCTGAACAAAGTTCTGAGGTCGACCTTGTAAAGATAAGGATTCAGGTCTGTCTGCTGTTTACCTTTGCTCCTGCGCACACTGCCCTTCTCTCCACATTTATGTGTTTGTTTGTTTGTCTATCTAATCTTTTGGGTTTTTTTTCTAATGAGTTCGACCAGTTGTCTATTTATTATTTTCTTTACTACGCATCAAGCTTCGCTGCTTCTCTTTGCTCCTGTGTGCTCGCGCACACTCGCCTTTTCCACTTATTTTTATTTTTGATTTATTTTTGATTTATTTTGTCAATTTTAAAAAAAATACGCATCGTGCTGTGCTGTTTGTGTTTGCTTGAGTGCATTCGCGCGCTCTCGCTTTCTCCACTTTACAATTTTTTTGTTATTATTTATCTATTCCTGAGAGTTTATCTTATTTTTTATTTGTTTATTTAAATGAAGTCGACCAATAGCCTGCCCTTCCTTCCAATATCCGTCACCGAGACAAACTGAACAAAGTTCTGATGTCGACCTTGTAAAGATAAGGATTCAGGTCTGTCTGCTGTTTACCTTTGCTCCTGCGTGCACTGCCCTTCTCTCCACATTTATGTGTTTGTTTGTTTGTCTATCTTATCTTTTGGGTTTTTTTTCTAATGAGGTAGACCAGTTGTCTATTTATTATTTTCTTTACTACGCATCAAGCTTCGCTGCTTGTCTTTGCTCCTGTGTGCTCGCGCACTCTCGCCTTTTCCACTTATTTTTATTTTTGATTTATTTTTGATTTATTTTGTCAATTTTTTAAAAAAATACGCATCGTGCTGTGCTGTTTGTGTTTGCTTGAGTGCATTCGCGCGCTCTCGCTTTCTCCACTTTACAATTTTTTTGTTATTATTTATCTATTCCTGAGAGTTTATCTTAATTTTTATTTGTTTATTTAAATGAAGTCGAGCAGTTGCCTGCCCTTCCTTCCATTATCCGTCACCGAGACAAACTGAACAAAGTTCTGAGGTCGACCTTGTAAAGATAAGGATTCAGGTCTGTCTGCTGTTTACCTTTGCTCCTGCGCGCACTGCCCTTCTCTCCACATTTATGTGTTTGTTTGTTTGTCTATCTAATCTTTTGGGTTTTTATTTCTAATGAGGTCGACCAGTTGTCTATTTATTATTCTTTTTACTACGCATCAAGCTGCGCTGCTTGTCTTTGTTCCTGTGTGCTCGCGCACTCTCGCCTTTTCCACTTATAGTTATTTTTTATTTATTTTTTATTTATTTTGTCAATATAAAAAAAAATACGCATCGTGCTGTGCCGTTTGTGTTTGCTTGAGTGCATTCGTGCGCTCTCGCTTTCTCCACTTTAGAATTTTTTGCATATTATTTATCTATTCCTGAGAGTTTATCTTATTTTTTATTTGTTTATTTAAATGAAGTCGACCAGTTGCCTGCCCTTCCTTCCATTATCCGTCACCGAGACAAACTGAACAAAGTTCTGAGGTCGACCTTGTAAAGATAAGGATTCAGGTCTGTCTGCTGTTTACCTTTGCTCCTGCGCGCACTGCCCTTCTCTCCACATTTATGTGTTTGTTTGTTTGTCTATCTAATCTTTTGGGTTTTTATTTCTAATGAGGTCGACCAGTTGTCTATTTATTATTTTTTTTACTACGCATCAAGCTGCGCTGGTTGTCTTTGCTCCTGTGTGCACGCGCACTCTCGCCTTTTCCACTTATTTTTATTTTTGATTTATTTTTGATTTATTTTCTCAATTTAAAAAAAAATACGCATCGTGCTGTGCTGTTTGTGTTTGCTTGAGTGCTTTCGCGCGCTCTCGCTTTGTGCACTTTACAATTTTTTTGTTATTATTTATCTATTCCTGAGAGTTTATCTTATTTTTTATTTGTTTATTTAAATGAAGTCGACCAGTTGCCTGCCCTTCCTTCCATTATCCGTCACCGAGACAAACTGAACAAAGTTCTGAGGTCGACCTTGTAAAGATAAGGATTCAGGTCTGTCTGCTGTTTACCTTTGCTCCTGCCCGCACTGCCCTTCTCTCCACATTTATGTGTTTGTTTGTTTGTCTATCTAATCTTTTGGGTTTTTATTTCTAATGAGGTCGACCAGTTGTCTATTTATTATTAATTTTACTACGCATCAAGCTGCGCTGGTTGTCTTTGCTCCTGTGTGCACGCGCACTCTCGCCTTTTCCACTTATTTTTATTTTTGATTTATTTTTGATTTATTTTTGATTTATTTTCTCAATTTAAAAAAAAATACGCATCGTGCTATGCTGTTTGTGTTTGCTTGAGTGCTTTCGCACGCTCTCGCTTTGTGCACTTTACAATTTTTTGTTATTATTTATCTATTCCTGAGAGTTTATCTTATTTTTTATTTGTTTATTTAAATGAAGTCGACCAGTTGCCTGCCCTTCCTTCCATTATCCGTCACCGAGACAAACTGAACAAAGTTCTGTGGTCGACCTTGTAAAGATAAGGATTCAGGTCTGTCTGCTGTTTACCTTTGCTCCTGCGCTCACTGCCCTTCTCTCCACATTTATGTGTTTGTTTGTTTGTCTATCCAATCTTTTGGGTTTTTATTTCTAATGAGGTCGACCAGTTGTCTATTTATTATTTTTTTTTTATTACGCATCAAGCTGCGCTGCTTGTCTTTGCTCCTGTGTGCTCGCGCACTCTCGCCTTTTCCACTTATTTTTATTTTTGATTTATTTTTGATTTATTTTGCCAATTTAAAAAAAAATACGCATCGTGCTGTGCTTTTTGTGTTTGCTTGAGTGCATTCGCGCTCTCTCGCTTTCTCCACTTTACAATTTTTTTGTTATTATTTATCTATTCCTGAGAGTTTATCTTATTTTTTATTTGTTTATTTAAATGAAGTCGACCAGTTGCCTGCCCTTCCTTCCATTATCCGTCACCGAGACAAACTGAACAAAGTTCTGAGGTCGACCTTGTAAAGATAAGGATTCAGGTCTGTCTGCTGTTTACCTTTGCTCCTGCGCGCACTGCCCTTCTCTCCACATTTATGTGTTTGTTTGTTTGTCTATCCAATCTTTTGGGTTTTTATTTCTAATGAGGTCGACCAGTTGTCTATTTATTATTTTTTTTTACTACGCATCAAGCTGCGCTGCTTGTCTTTGCTCCTGTGTGCTCGCGCACTCTCGCCATTTCCACTTATTGTTATTTTTTATTTATTTTTGATTTAATTTGTCAATATAAAAAAACATACGCATCGTGCTGTGCCGTTTGTGTTTGCTTGAGTGCATTCGTGCGCTCTCGCTTTCTCCACTTTACAATTTTTTGGATATTATTTATCTATTCCTGAGAGTTTATCTTATTTTTTATTTGTTTATTTAAATGAAGTCGACCAGTTGCCTGCCCTTCCTTCCATTATCCGTCACCGAGACAAACTGAACAAAGTTCTGAGGTCGACCTTGTAAAGATAAGGATTCAGGTCTGTCTGCTGTTTACCTTTGCTCCTGCGCGCACTGCCCTTCTCTCCACATTTATGTGTTTGTTTGTTTGTCTATCTAATCTTTTGGGTTTTTATTTCTAATGAGGTCGACCAGTTGTCTATTTATTATTTTTTTTACTACGCATCAAGCTGCGCTGCTTGTCTTTGCTCCTGTGTGCACGCGCACTCTCGCCTTTTCCACTTATTTTTATTTTTGATTTATTTTTGATTTATTTTCTCAATTTAAAAAAAAATACGCATCGTGCTGTGCTGTTTGTGTTTGCTTGAGTGCTTTCGCGCGCTCTCGCTTTGTGCACTTTACAATTTTTTTGTTATTATTTATCTATTCCTGAGAGTTTATCTTATTTTTTTTTGTTTATTTAAATGAAGTCGACCAGTTGCCTGCCCTTCCTTCCATTATCCGTCACCGAGAAAAACTGAACAAAGTTCTGAGGTCGACCTTGTAAAGATAAGGATTCAGGTCTGTCTGCTGTTTACCTTAGCTCCTGCGCTCACTGCCCTTCTCTCCACATTTATGTGTTTGTTTGTTTGTCTATCCAATCTTTTGGGTTTTTATTTCTAATGAGGTCGACCAGTTGTCTATTTATTATTTTTTTTTACTACGCATCAAGCTGCGCTGCTTGTCTTTGCTCCTGTGTGCTCGCGCACTCTGGCCTTTTCCACTTATTTTTATTTTTGATTTATTTTTGATTTATTTTTTCAATTTTTTTAAAAAATACGCATCGTGCTGTGCTGTTTGTGTTTGCTTGAGTGCATTCGCGCGCTCTCGATTTCTCCACTTTACAATTTTTTTGTTATTATTTATCTATTCCTGAGAGTTTATCTTATTTTTTATTTGTTTATTTAAATGAAGTCGACCAGTCGCCTGCCCTTCCTTCCATTATCCGTCACCGAGACAACCAAACAAAGTTCTGAGGTCGACCTTGTAAAGATAAGGATTCAGGTCTGTCTGCTGTTTACATTTGCTCCTGCGCGCACTGCCCTTCTCTCCACATTTATGTGTTTGTTTGTTTGTCTATCTAATCTTTTGGGTTTTTATTTCTAATGAGGTCGACCAGTTGTCTATTTATTATTTTTTTTACTACGCATCAAGCTGCGCTGCTTGTCTTTGCTCCTGTGTGCTCGCGCACTTCGCCTTTTCCACTTATTTTTATTTTTGATTTATTTTTGATTTATTTTGTCAATTTTTAAAAAAAAAATACGCATCCTGCTGTGCTGTTTGTGTTTGCTTGAGTGCATTCGCGCGCTCTCGCTTTCTCCACTTTACAATTTTTTTGTTATTATTTATCTATTCCTGAGAGTTTATCTTATTTTTTATTTGATTATTTAAATGAAGTCGACCAGTTGCCTGCCCTTCCTTCCATTATCCGTCACCGAGACAAACTGAACAAAGTTCTGAGGTCGACCTTGTAAAGATAAGGATTCAGGTCTGTCTGCTGTTTACCTTTGCTCCTGCACGCACTGCCCTTCTCTCCACATTTATGTGTTTGTTTGTTTGTCTATCCAATCTTTTGGGTTTTTATTTCTAATGAGGTCGACCAGTTGTCTATTTATTATTTTCTTTACTACGCATCAAGCTTCGCTGCTTGTCTTTGCTCCTGTGTGCTCGCGCACTCTCGCCTTTTCCACTTATTTTTATTTTTGATTTATTTTTGATTTATTTTGTCAATTTTTTAAAAAAATACGCATCGTGCTGTGCTGTTTGTGTTTGCTTGAGTGCATTCGCGCGCTCTCGCTTTCTCCACTTTACAATTTTTTTGTTATTATTTATCTATTCCTGAGAGTTTATCTTAATTTTTATTTGTTTATTTAAATGAAGTCGACCAGTTGCCTGCCCTTCCTTCCATTATCTGTCACCGAGACAAACTGAACAAAGTTCTGAGGTCGACCTTGTAAAGATAAGGATTCAGGTCTGTCTGCTGTTTACCTTTGCTCCTGCGCGCACTGCCCTTCTCTCCACATTTATGTGTTTGTTTGTTTGTCTATCTAATCTTTTGGGTTTTTATTTCTAATGAGGTCGACCAGTTGTCTATTTATTATTCTTTTTACTACGCATCAAGCTGCGATGCTTGTCTTTGTTCCTGTGTGCTCGCGCACTCTCGCCTTTTCCACTTATTGGTATTTTTTATTTATTTTTTATTTATTTTGTCAATATAAAAAAAATACGCATCGTGCTGTGCCGTTTGTGTTTGCTTGAGTGCATTCGTGCGCTCTCGCTTTCTCCACTTTAGAATTTTTTGCATATTATTTATCTATTCCTGAGAGTTTATCTTATTTTTTTTTGTTTATTTAAATGAAGTCGACCAGTTGCCTGCCCTTCCTTCCATTATCCGTCACCGAGACAAACTGAACAAAGTTCTGAGGTCGACCTTGTAAAGATAAGGATTCAGGTCTGTCTGCTGTTACCTTTGCTCCTGCGCGCACTGCCCTTCTCTCCACATTTATGTGTTTGTTTGTTTGTCTATCTAATCTTTTGGGTTTTTATTTCTAATGAGGTCGACCAGTTGTCTATTTATTATTTTTTTTACTACGCATCAAGCTGCGCTGGTTGTCTTTGCTCCTGTGTGCACGCGCACTCTCGCCTTTTCCACTTATTTTTATTTTTGATTTATTTTTGATTTATTTTGTCAATTTAAAAAAAATACGCATCGTGCTGTGCTGTTTGTGTTTGCTTGAGTGCATTCGCGCGCTCTCGCTTTCTCCACTTTACAATTTTTTTGTTATTATTTATCTATTCCTGAGAGTTTATCTTATTTTTTATTTGTTTATTTAAATGAAGTCGACCAGTTGCCTGCCCTTCCTTCCATTATCCGTCACCGAGACAAACTGAACAAAGTTCTGAGGTCGACCTTGTAAAGATAAGGATTCAGGTCTGTCTGCTGTTTACCTTTGCTCCTGCACGCACTGCCCTTCTCTCCACATTTATGTGTTTGTTTGTTTGTCTATCCAATCTTTTGGGTTTTTATTTCTAATGAGGTCGACCAGTTGTCTATTTATTTTTTTTTTACTACGCATCAAGCTGCGCTGCTTGTCTTTGCTCCTGTGTGCTCGCGCACTCTCGCCTTTTCCACTTATTTTTATTTTTGATTTATTTTTGATTTATTTTGTCAATTTTTTTAAAAAAATACGCATCTTGCTGTGCTGTTTGTGTTTGCTTGAGTGCATTCGCGCGCTCTCGCTTTCTCCACTTTACAATTTTTTTGTTATTATTTATCTATTCCTGAGAGGTTATCTTATTTTTTATTTGTTTATTTAAATGAAGTCGACCAGTTGCCTGCCCTTCCTTCCATTATCCGTCACCGAGACAAACTGAACAAAGTTCTGAGGTCGACCTTGTAAAGATAAGGATTCAGGTCTGTCTGCTGTTTACCTTTGCTCCTGCCCGCACTGCCCTTCTCTCCACATTTATGTGTTAGTTGGTTTGTCTATCTAATCTTTTGGGTTTTTATTTCTAATGAGGTCGAACAGTCGTCTATTTATTATTTTTTTTACTACGCGTCAAGCTGCGCTGCTTGTCTTTGCTCCTGTGTGCTCGCGCACTCTCGCCTTTTCCACTTATTTTTATTTTTGATTTATTTTTGATTTATTTTGTCAATTTAAAAAAAAATACGCATCGTGCTGTGCTGTTTGTGTTTGCTTGAGTGCATTCGCGCGCTCTCGCTTTCTCCACTTTACAATTTTTTTGTTATTATTTATCTATTCCTGAGAGTTTATCTTAATTTTTATTTGTTTATTTAAATGAAGTCGACCAGTTGCCTGCCCTTCCTTCCATTATCCGTCACCGAGACAAACTGAACAAAGTTCTGAGGTCGACCTTGTAAAGATAAGGATTCAGGTCTGTCTGCTGTTTACCTTTGCTCCTGCACGCACTGCCCTTCTCTCCACATTTATGTGTTTGTTTGTTTGTCTATCCAATCTTTTGGGTTTTTATTTCTAATGAGGTCGACCAGTTGTCTATTTATTATTTTTTTTTACTACGCATCAAGCTGCGCTGCTTGTCTTTGCTCCTGTGTGCTCGCGCACTCTCGCCATTTCCACTTATTGTTATTTTTTATTTATTTTTGATTTAATTTGTCAATATAAAAAAACATACGCATCGTGCTGTGCCGTTTGTGTTTGCTTGAGTGCATTCGTGCGCTCTCGCTTTCTCCACTTTACAATTTTTTGGATATTATTTATCTATTCCTGAGAGTTTATCTTATTTTTTATTTGTTTATTTAAATGAAGTCGACCAGTTGCCTGCCCTTCCTTCCATTATCCGTCACCGAGACAAACTGAACAAAGTTCTGAGGTCGACCTTGTAAAGATAAGGATTCAGGTCTGTCTGCTGTTTACCTTTGCTCCTGCGCGCACTGCCCTTCTCTCCACATTTATGTGTTTGTTTGTTTGTCTATCTAATCTTTTGGGTTTTTATTTCTAATGAGGTCGACCAGTTGTCTATTTATTATTTTTTTTACTACGCATCAAGCTGCGCTGCTTGTCTTTGCTCCTGTGTGCACGCGCACTCTCGCCTTTTCCACTTATTTTTATTTTTGATTTATTTTTGATTTATTTTCTCAATTTAAAAAAAAATACGCATCGTGCTGTGCTGTTTGTGTTTGCTTGAGTGCTTTCGCGCGCTCTCGCTTTGTGCACTTTACAATTTTTTTGTTATTATTTATCTATTCCTGAGAGTTTATCTTATTTTTTTTTGTTTATTTAAATGAAGTCGACCAGTTGCCTGCCCTTCCTTCCATTATCCGTCACCGAGAAAAACTGAACAAAGTTCTGAGGTCGACCTTGTAAAGATAAGGATTCAGGTCTGTCTGCTGTTTACCTTAGCTCCTGCGCTCACTGCCCTTCTCTCCACATTTATGTGTTTGTTTGTTTGTCTATCCAATCTTTTGGGTTTTTATTCCTAATGAGGTCGACCAGTTGTCTATTTATTATTTTTTTTTACTACGCATCAAGCTGCGCTGCTTGTCTTTGCTCCTGTGTGCTCGCGCACTCTGGCCTTTTCCACTTATTTTTATTTTTGATTTATTTTTGATTTATTTTTTCAATTTTTTTAAAAAATACGCATCGTGCTGTGCTGTTTGTGTTTGCTTGAGTGCATTCGCGCGCTCTCGATTTCTCCACTTTACAATTTTTTTGTTATTATTTATCTATTCCTGAGAGTTTATCTTATTTTTTATTTGTTTATTTAAATGAAGTCGACCAGTTGCCTGCCCTTCCTTCCATTATCCGTCACCGAGACAACCAAACAAAGTTCTGAGGTCGACCTTGTAAAGATAAGGATTCAGGTCTGTCTGCTGTTTACATTTGCTCCTGCGCGCACTGCCCTTCTCTCCACATTTATGTGTTTGTTTGTTTGTCTATCTAATCTTTTGGGTTTTTATTTCTAATGAGGTCGACCAGTTGTCTATTTATTATTCTTTTTACTACGCATCAAGCTGCGCTGCTTGTCTTTGCTCCTGTGTGCTCGCGCACTCTCGCCTTTTCCACTTATTGTTATTTTTTATTTATTTTTTATTTATTTTGTCAATATAAAAAAAAATACGCATCGTGCTGTGCCGTTTGTGTTTGCTTGAGTGCATTCGTGCGCTCTCGATTTCTCAACTTTACAATTTTTTGGATATTATATATCTATTCCTGAGAGTTTATCTTATTTTTTATTTGTTTATTTAAATGAAGTCGACCAGTTGCCTGCCCTTCCTTCCATTATCCGTCACCGAGACAAACTGAACAAAGTTCTGAGGTCGACCTTGTAAAGATAAGGATTCAGGTCTGTCTGCTGTTTACCTTTGCTCCTGCGCGCACTGCCCTTCTCTCCACATTTATGTGTTTGTTTGTTTGTCTATCTAATCTTTTGGGTTTTTATTTCTAATGAGGTCGACCAGTTGTCTATTTATTATTTTTTTTACTACGCATCAAGCTGCGCTGGTTGTCTTTGCTCCGGTGTGCTCGCGCACTCTCGCCTTTTCCACTTATTTTTATTTTTGATTTATTTTTGATTTATTTTGTCAATTTTTTAAAAAAATACGCATCGTGCTGTGCTGTTTGTGTTTGCTTGAGTGCATTCGCGCGCTCTCGCTTTCTCCACTTTACAATTTTTTTGTTATTATTTATCTATTCCTGAGATTTTATCTTAATTTTTATTTGTTTATTTAAATGAAGTCGACCAGTTGCCTGCCCTTCCTTCCATTATCCGTCACCGAGACAAACTGAACAAAGTTCTGAGGTCGACCTTGTAAAGATAAGGATTCAGGTCTGTCTGCTGTTTACCTTTGCTCCTGCGCGCACTGCCCTTCTCTCCACATTTATGTGTTTGTTTGTTTGTCTATCTAATCTTTTGGGTTTTTATTTCTAATGAGGTCGACCAGTTGTCTATTTATTATTCTTTTTACTACGCATCAAGCTGCGCTGCTTGTCTTTGTTCCTGTGTGCTCGCGCACTCTCGCCTTTTCCACTTATTGTTATTTTTTATTTATTTTTTATTTATTTTGTCAATATAAAAAAAAATACGCATCGTGCTGTGCCGTTTGTGTTTGCTTGAGTGCATTCGTGCGCTCTCGCTTTCTCCACTTTAGAATTTTTTGCATATTATTTATCTATTCCTGAGAGTTTATCTTATTTTTTATTTGTTTATTTAAATGAAGTCGACCAGTTGCCTGCCCTTCCTTCCATTATCCGTCACCGAGACAAACTGAACAAAGTTCTGAGGTCGACCTTGTAAAGATAAGGATTCAGGTCTGTCTGCTGTTTACCTTTGCTCCTGCGCGCACTGCCCTTCTCTCCACATTTATGTGTTTGTTTGTTTGTCTATCTAATCTTTTGGGTTTTTATTTCTAATGAGGTCGACCAGTTGTCTATTTATTATTTTTTTTACTACGCATCAAGCTGCGCTGGTTGTCTTTGCTCCTGTGTGCACGCGCACTCTCGCCTTTTCCACTTATTTTTATTTTTGATTTATTTTTGATTTATTTTCTCAATTTAAAAAAAAATACGCATCGTGCTGTGCTGTTTGTGTTTGCTTGAGTGCTTTCGCGCGCTCTCGCTTTGTGCACTTTACAATTTTTTTGTTATTATTTATCTATTCCTGAGAGTTTATCTTATTTTTTATTTGTTTATTTAAATGAAGTCGACCAGTTACCTGCCCTTCCTTCCATTATCCGTCACCGAGACAAACTGAACAAAGTTCTGAGGTCGACCTTGTAAAGATAAGGATTCAGGTCTGTCTGCTGTTTACCTTTGCTCCTGCGCGCACTGCCCTTCTCTCCACATTTATGTGTTTGTTTGTTTGTCTATCCAATCTTTTGGGTTTTTATTTCTAATGAGGTCGACCAGTTGTCTATTTATTATTTTTTTTTACTACGCATCAAGCTGCGCTGCTTGTCTTTGCTCCTGTGTGCTCGCGCACTCTCGCCTTTTCCACTTAATTTTATTTTTGATTTATTTTTGATTTATTTTGTCAATTTTTTTAAAAAAATACGCATCGTGCTGTGCTGTTTGTGTTTGCTTGAGTGCATTCGCGCGCTCTCGCTTTCTCCACTTTACAATTTTTTTGTTATTATTTATCTATTCCTGAGAGTTTATCTTATTTTTTATTTGTTTATTTAAATGAAGTCGACCAGTTGCCTGCCCTTCCTTCCATTATCCGTCACCGAGACAACCTGAACAAAGTTCTCATGTCGACCTTGTAAAGATCAGGATTCAGGTCTGTCTGCTGTTTACCTTTGCTCCTGCGCACACTGCCCTTCTCTCCACATTTATGTGTTTGTTTGTTTGTCTATCTAATCTTTTGGGTTTTTTTTCTAATGAGGTCGACCCGTTGTCTATTTATTATTTTCTTTACTACGCATCAAGCTTCGCTGCTTGTCTTTGCTCCTGTGTGCTCGCGCACACTCGCCTTTTCCACTTATTTTTATTTTTGATTTATTTTTGATTTATTTTGTCAATTTTAAAAAAAATACGCATCGTGCTGTGCTGTTTGTGTTTGCTTGAGTGCATTCGCGCGCTCTCGCTTTCTCCACTTTACAATTTTTTTGTTATTATTTATCTATTCCTGAGAGTTTATCTTATATTTTATTTGTTTATTTAAATGAAGTCGACCAGTTGCCTGCCCATCCTTCCATTATCCGTCACCGAGACAAACTGAACAAAGTTCTGAGGTCGACCTTGTAAAGATAAGGATTCAGGTCTGTCTGCTGTTTACCGTTGCTCCTGCGTGCACTGCCCTTCTCTCCACATTTATGTGTTTGTTTGTTTGTCTATCTAATCTTTTGGGTTTTTTTTCTAATGAGGTAGACCAGTTGTCTATTTATTATTTTCTTTACTACGCATCAAGCTTCGCTGCTTGTCTTTGCTCCTGTGTGCTCGCGCACTCTCGCCTTTTCCACTTATTTTTATTTTTGATTTATTTTTGATTTATTTTGTCAATTTTTAAAAAAAAATACGCATCGTGCTGTGCTGTTTGTGTTTGCTTGAGTGCATTCGCACGCTCTCGCTTTCTCCACTTTACAATTTTTTTGTTATTATTTATCTATTCCTGAGAGTTTATCTTAATTTTTATTTGTTTATTTAAATGAAGTCGACCAGTTGCCTGCCCTTCCTTCCATTATCCGTCACCGGGACAAACTGAACAAAGTTCTGAGGTCGACCTTGTAAAGATAAGGATTCAGGTCTGTCTGCTGTTTACCTTTGCTCCTGCGCGCACTGCCCTTCTCTCCACATTTATGTGTTTGTTTGTTTGTCTATCTAATCTTTTGGGTTTTTATTTCTAATGAGGTCGACCAGTTGTCTATTTATTATTAATTTTACTACGCATCAAGCTGCGCTGGTTGTCTTTGCTCCTGTGTGCACGCGCACTCTCGCCTTTTCCACTTATTTTTATTTTTGATTTATTTTTGATTTATTTTTGATTTATTTTCTCAATTTAAAAAAAATACGCATCGTGCTATGCTGTTTGTGTTTGCTTGAGTGCTTTCGCACGCTCTCGCTTTGTGCACTTTACAATTTTTTGTTATTATTTATCTATTCCTGAGAGTTTATCTTATTTTTTATTTGTTTATTTAAATGAAGTCGACCAGTTGCCTGCCCTTCCTTCCATTATCCGTCACCGAGACAAACTGAACAAAGTTCTGTGGTCGACCTTGTAAAGATAAGGATTCAGGTCTGTCTGCTGTTTACCTTTGCTCCTGCGCGCACTGCCCTTCTCTCCACATTTATGTGTTTGTTTGTCTATCTAATCTTTTGGGTTTTTATTTCTAATGAGGTCGACCAGTTGTCTATTTATTATTTTTTTTTACTACGCATCAAGCTGCGCTGCTTGTCTTTGCTCCTGTGTGCTCGCGCACTCTCGCCTTTTCCACTTATTTTTATTTTTGATTTATTTTTGATTTATTTTGCCAATTTAAAAAAAAATACGCATCGTGCTGTGCTTTTTGTGTTTGCTTGAGTGCATTCGCGCTCTCTCGCTTTCTCCACTTTACAATTTTTTTGTTATTATTTATCTATTCCTGAGAGTTTATCTTATTTTTTATTTGTTTATTTAAATGAAGTCGACCAGTTGCCTGCCCTTCCTTCCATTATCCGTCACCGAGACAAACTGAACAAAGTTCTGAGGTCGACCTTGTAAAGATAAGGATTCAGGTCTGTCTGCTGTTTACCTTTGCTCCTGCGCGCACTGCCCTTCTCTCCACATTTATGTGTTTGTTTGTCTATCTAATCTTTTGGGTTTTTATTTCTAATGAGGTCGACCAGTTGTCTATTTATTATTTTTTTTTACTACGAATCAAGCTGCGCTGCTTGTCTTTGCTCCTTTGTGCTCGCGCACTCTCGCCTTTTCCACTTATTTTTATTTTTGATTTATTTTTGATTTATTTTGCCAATTTAAAAAAAATACGCATCGTGCTGTGCTTTTTGTGTTTGCTTGAGTGCATTCGCGCGCTCTCGCTTTCTCCACTTTACAATTTTTTTGTTATTATTTATCTATTCCTGAGAGTTTATGTTATTTTTTATTTGTTTATTTAAATGAAGTCGACCAGTTGCCTGCCCTTCCTTCCATTATCCGTCACCGAGACAAACTGAACAAAGTTCTGAGGTCGACCTTGTAAAGATAAGGATTCAGGTCTGTCTGCTGGTTACCTTTGCTCCTGCCCGCCCTGCCCTTCTCTCCACATTTATGTGTTTGTTTGTTTGTCTATCTAATCTTTTGGGTTTTTATTTCTAATGAGGTCGACCAGTTGTCTATTTATTATTTTTTTTACTACGCATCAAGCTGCGCTGCATGTCTTTGCTCCTGTGTACTCGCGCACTCTTGCCTTTTCCACATATTTTTATTTTTGATTTATTTTTGATTTATTTTGTCAATTTAAAAAAAATACGCATCGTGCTGTGCTGTTTGTGTTTGCTTGAGTGCATTCGCGCGCTCTCGCTTTCTCCACTTTACAATTTTTTTGTTATTATTTATCTATTCCTGAGAGTTTATCTTATTTTTTATTTATTTGAATGAAGTCGACCAGTTGCCTGCCCTTCCTTCCATTATCCGTCACCGAGACTAACTGAACAAAGTTCTGAGGTCGACCTTGTAAAGATAAGGATTCAGGTCTGTCTGCTGTTTACCTTTGCTCCTGCGCGCACTGCCCTTCTCTCCACATTTATGTGTTTGTTTGTTTGTCTATCTAATCTTTTGGGTTTTTATTTCTAATGAGGTCGACCAGTTGTCTATTTATTATTTTTTTTACTACGCATCAAGCTGCGCTGCTTGTCTTTGCTCCTGTGTGCTCGCGCACTCTCGCCTATTCCACTTATTTTTATTTTTGATTTATTTTTGATTTATTTTGTCAATTTAAAAAAAATACGCATCGTGCTGTGCTGTTTGTGTTTGCTTGAGTGCATTCGCGCTCTCTCGCTTTCTCCACTTTACAATGTTTTTGTTATTATTTATCTATTCCTGAGAGTTTATCTTATTTTTTATTTGTTTATTTAAATGAAGTCGACCAGTTGCCTGCCCTTCCTTCCATTATCCGTCACCGAGACAAACTGAACAAAGTTCTGAGGTCGACCTTGTAAAGATAAGGATTCAGGTCTGTCTGCTGGTTACCTTTGCTCCTGCGCGCCCTGCCCTTCTCTCCACATTTATGTGTTTGTTTGTTTGTCTATCTAATCTTTTGGGTTTTTATTTCTAATGAGGTCGACCAGTTGTCTATTTATTATTTTTTTTACTACGCATCAAGCTGCGCTGCTTGTCTTTGCTCCTGTGTACTCGCGCACTCTTTCCTTTTCCACATATTTTTATTTTTGATTTATTTTTGATTTATTTTGTCAATTTAAAAAAAATACGCATCGTGCTGTGCTGTTTGGGTTTGCTTGAGTGCATTCGCGCGCTCTCGCTTTCTCCACTTTACAATTTTTTTGTTATTATTTATCTATTCCTGAGAGTTTATCTTATTTTTTATTTGTTTATTTGAATGAAGTCGACCAGTTGCCTGCCCTTCCTTCCATTATCCGTCACCGAGACTAACTGAACAAAGTTCTGAGGTCGACCTTGTAAAGATAAGGATTCAGGTCTGTCTGCTGTTTACCTTTGCTCCTGCGCGCACTGCCCTTCTCTCCACATTTATGTGTTTGTTTGTTCGTCTATCTAATCTTTTGGGTTTTTATTTCTAATGAGGTCGACCAGTTGTCTATTTATTATTTTTTTTACTTCGCATCAAGCTGCGCTGCTTGTCTTTGCTCCTGTGTGCTCGCGCACTCTCGCCTTTTCCACTTATTTTTATTTTTGAATTATTTTGTCAATTTAAAAAAAAATTCGCATCGTGCTGTGCTGTTTGTGTTTGCTTGAGTGCATTCGCGCTCTCTCGCTTTCTCCACGTTACAATTTTTTTTATTATTTATCTATTATTGAGAGTTTATCTTATTTTTTATTTGTTCATTTAAATGAAGTCGACCAGTTGCCTGCCCTTCCTTCCATTATCCTTCACCGAGACAAACTGAACAGAGTTCTGAGGTCGACCTTGTAAAGATAAGGATTCAGGTCTGTCTGCTGGTTACCTTTGCTCCTGCGCGCCCTGCCCTTCTCTCCACATTTATGTGTTTGTTTGTTTGTCTATCTAATCTTTTGTGTTTTTATTTCTAATGAGTTCGACCAGTTGTCTATTTATTATTTTTTTTACTACGTATCAAGCTGCGCTGCTTGTCTTTGCTCCTGTGTGCTCGCGCACTCTCGCCATTTCCACTTATTTTTATTTTTGAATTATTTTTTATTTATTTTGTCACTTTAAAAAAAATACGCATCGTGCTGTGCTGTTTGTGTTTGCTTGAGTGCATTCGCGCGCTCTCGCTTTCTCCACGTTACAATTTTTTTGTTATTATTTATCTATTCCTGAGAGTTTATCTTATTATTTTTTGTTTATTTAAATGAAGTCGACCAGTTGCCTGCCCTTCCTTCCATTATCCGTCACCGAGACAAACTGAACAAAGTTCTGAGGTCGACCTTGTAAAGATAAGGATTCAGGTCTGTCTGCTGTTTACCTTTGCTCCTGCGCGCACTGCCCTTCTCTCCACATTTATGTGTTTGTTTGTTTGTCTATCTAATCTTTTGGGTTTTTATTTCTAATGAGGTCGACCAGTTTTCTATTTATTATTTTTTTTACTACGCATCAAGCTGCGCTGCTTGTCTTTGCTCCTGTGTGCTCGCACACTCTCGCCTTTTCCACTTATTTTTATTTTTGATTTATTTTGTCAATTTTAAAAAAAAATACGCATCCTGCTGTGCTGTTTGTGTTTGCTTGAGTGCATTCGCGCTCTCTCGCTTTCTCCACTTTACAATTTTTTTTATTATTTATCTATTCCTGAGAGTTTATCTTATTTTTTATTTGTTTATTTAAATGAAGTCGACCAGTTG
Source organism: Perognathus longimembris pacificus (assembly GCF_023159225.1). Lineage (NCBI taxonomy): Eukaryota > Metazoa > Chordata > Mammalia > Rodentia > Heteromyidae > Perognathus > Perognathus longimembris. Next base: position 28,489 of record NW_025956962.1, read on the forward strand.
CCTGCCCTTCCTTCCATTATCCGTCACCGAGACAAACTGAACAAAGTTCTGAGGTCGACCTTGGAAACATAAGGATTCAGGTCTGTCTGCTGTTTACCTTTGCTCCTGCGCGCACTGCCCATCTCTCCACATTTATGTGTTTGTTTGTTTGTCTATCTAATCTTTAGGGTTTTTATTTCTAATGAGGTCGACCAGTTGTCTATTTATTATTTTTTTTACTACGCATCAAGCTGCGCTGCTTGTCTTTGCTCCTGTGTGCTCGCGCACTCTCGCCTTTTCCACTTATTTTTATTTTTGATTTATTTTTGATTTATTTTGTCAATTTAAAAAAAAATACGCATCGTGCTGTGCTGTTTGTGTTTGCTTGAGTGCATTCGCGCGCTCTCGCTTTCTCCACTTTACAATTTTATTGTTATTATTTATCTATTCCTGAGAGTTTATCTTATATTTTATTTGTTTATTTAAATGAATTCGACCAGTTACCTGCCCTTCCTTCCATTATCCGTCACCGAGACAAACTGAACAAAGTTCTGAGGTCGACCTTGTAAAGATAAGGATTCAGGTCTGTCTGCTGGTTACCTTTGCTCCTGCGCGCACTGCCCTTCTCTCCACATTTATGTGTTTATTTGTTTGTCTATCTAATCTTTTGGGTTTTTATTTCTAATGAGGTCGACCAGTTGTCTATTTATTATTTTTTTTACTACGCATCAAGCTGCGCTGCTTGTCTTTGCTCCTGTGTGCTCGCGCACTCTCGCCTTTTCCACTTATTTTTATTTTTGATTTATTTTTGATTTATTTTGTCAATTTAAAAAAAATACGCATCGTGCTGTGCTGTTTGTGTTTGCTTGAGTGCATTCGCGCGCTCTCGCTTTCTCCACTTTACAATTTTTTTGTTATTATTTATCTATTCCTGAGAGTTTATCTTATTTTTTATTTATTTGAATGAAGTCGACCAGTTGCCTGCCCTTCCTTCCATTATCCGTCACCGAGACTAACTGAACAAAGTTCTGAGGTCGACCTTGTAAAGATAAGGATTCAGGTCTGTCTGCTGTTTACCTTTGCTCCTGCGCGCACTGCCCTTCTCTCCACATTTATGTGTTTGTTTGTTTGTCTATCTAATCTTTTGGGTTTTTATTTCTAATGAGGTCGACCAGTTGTCTATTTATTATTTTTTTTACTACGCATCAAGCTGCGCTGCTTGTCTTTGCTCCTGTGTGCTCGCGCACTCTCGCCTATTCCACTTATTTTTATTTTTGATTTATTTTTGATTTATTTTGTCAATTTAAAAAAAATACGCATCGTGCTGTGCTGTTTGTGTTTGCTTGAGTGCATTCGCGCTCTCTCGCTTTCTCCACTTTACAATGTTTTTGTTATTATTTATCTATTCCTGAGAGTTTATCTTATTTTTTATTTGTTTATTTAAATGAAGTCGACCAGTTGCCTGCCCTTCCTTCCATTATCCGTCACCGAGACAAACTGAACAAAGTTCTGAGGTCGACCTTGTAAAGATAAGGATTCAGGTCTGTCTGCTGGTTACCTTTGCTCCTGCGCGCCCTGCCCTTCTCTCCACATTTATGTGTTTGTTTGTTTGTCTATCTAATCTTTTGGGTTTTTATTTCTAATGAGGTCGACCAGTTGTCTATTTATTATTTTTTTTACTACGCATCAAGCTGCGCTGCTTGTCTTTGCTCCTGTGTACTCGCGCACTCTTTCCTTTTCCACATATTTTTATTTTTGATTTATTTTTGATTTATTTTGTCAATTTAAAAAAAATACGCATCGTGCTGTGCTGTTTGGGTTTGCTTGAGTGCATTCGCGCGCTCTCGCTTTCTCCACTTTACAATTTTTTTGTTATTATTTATCTATTCCTGAGAGTTTATCTTATTTTTTATTTGTTTATTTGAATGAAGTCGACCAGTTGCCTGCCCTTCCTTCCATTATCCGTCACCGAGACTAACTGAACAAAGTTCTGAGGTCGACCTTGTAAAGATAAGGATTCAGGTCTGTCTGCTGTTTACCTTTGCTCCTGCGCGCACTGCCCTTCTCTCCACATTTATGTGTTTGTTTGTTCGTCTATCTAATCTTTTGGGTTTTTATTTCTAATGAGGTCGACCAGTTGTCTATTTATTATTTTTTTTACTTCGCATCAAGCTGCGCTGCTTGTCTTTGCTCCTGTGTGCTCGCGCACTCTCGCCTTTTCCACTTATTTTTATTTTTGAATTATTTTGTCAATTTTAAAAAAAATTCGCATCGTGCTGTGCTGTTTGTGTTTGCTTGAGTGCATTCGCGCTCTCTCGCTTTCTCCACTTTACAATTTTTTTTATTATTTATCTATTATTGAGAGTTTATCTTATTTTTTATTTGTTCATTTAAATGAAGTCGACCAGTTGCCTGCCCTTCCTTCCATTATCCTTCACCGAGACAAACTGAACAGAGTTCTGAGGTCGACCTTGTAAAGATAAGGATTCAGGTCTGTCTGCTGGTTACCTTTGCTCCTGCGCGCCCTGCCCTTCTCTCCACATTTATGTGTTTGTTTGTTTGTCTATCTAATCTTTTGTGTTTTTATTTCTAATGAGGTCGACCAGTTGTCTATTTATTATTTTTTTTACTACGTATCAAGCTGCGCTGCTTGTCTTTGCTCCTGTGTGCTCGCGCACTCTCGCCATTTCCACTTATTTTTATTTTTGAATTATTTTTTATTTATTTTGTCACTTTAAAAAAAATACGCATCGTGCTGTGCTGTTTGTGTTTGCTTGAGTGCATTCGCGCGCTCTCGCTTTCTCCACGTTACAATTTTTTTGTTATTATTTATCTATTCCTGAGAGTTTATCTTATTATTTTTTGTTTATTTAAATGAAGTCGACCAGTTGCCTGCCCTTCCTTCCATTATCCGTCACCGAGACAAACTGAACAAAGTTCTGAGGTCGACCTTGTAAAGATAAGGATTCAGGTCTGTCTGCTGTTTACCTTTGCTCCTGCGCGCACTGCCCTTCTCTCCACATTTATGTGTTTGTTTGTTTGTCTATCTAATCTTTTGGGTTTTTATTTCTAATGAGGTCGACCAGTTTTCTATTTATTATTTTTTTTACTACGCATCAAGCTGCGCTGCTTGTCTTTGCTCCTGTGTGCTCGCACACTCTCGCCTTTTCCACTTATTTTTATTTTTGATTTATTTTGTCAATTTTAAAAAAAAATACGCATCCTGCTGTGCTGTTTGTGTTTGCTTGAGTGCATTCGCGCTCTCTCGCTTTCTCCACTTTACAATTTTTTTTATTATTTATCTATTCCTGAGAGTTTATCTTATTTTTTATTTGTTTATTTAAATGAAGTCGACCAGTTGCCTGCCCTTCCTTCCATTATCCGTCACCGAGACAAACTGAACAAAGTTCTGAGGTCGACCTTGTAAAGATAAGGATTCAGGTCTGTCTGCTGGTTACCTTTGCTCCTGCGCGCCCTGCCCTTCTCTCCACATTTATGTGTTTGTTTGTTTGTCTATCTAATCTTTTGGGTTTTTATTTCTAATGAGGTCGACCAGTTGTCTATTTATTATTTTTTTTACTACGTATCAAGCTGCGCTGCTTGTCTTTGCTCCTGTGTGCTCGCGCACTCTCGCCTTTTCCACTTATTTTTATTTTTGATTTATTTTTGATTTATTTTGTCACTTTAAAAAAAATACGCATCGTGCTGTGCTGTTTGTGTTTGCTTGAGTGCATTCGCGCGCTCTCGCTTTCTCCACTTTACAATTTTTTGTTATTATTTATCTATTCCTGAGAGTTTATCTTATTTTTTATTTGTTTATTTAAATGAAGTCGACCAGTTGCCTGCCCTTCCTTCCATTATCCGTCACCGAGACAAACTGAACAAAGTTCTGAGGTCGACCTTGGAAACATAAGGATTCAGGTCTGTCTGCTGTTTACCTTTGCTCCTGCGCGCACTGCCCATCTCTCCACATTTATGTGTTTGTTTGTTTGTCTATCTAATCTTTAGGGTTTTTATTTCTAATGAGGTCGACCAGTTGTCTATTTATTATTTTTTTTACTACGCATCAAGCTGCGCTGCTTGTCTTTGCTCCTGTGTGCTCGCGCACTCTCGCCTTTTCCACTTATTTTTATTTTTGATTTATTTTTGATTTATTTTGTCAATTTAAAAAAAATACGCATCGTGCTGTGCTGTTTGTGTTTGCTTGAGTGCATTCGCGCGCTCTCGCTTTCTCCACTTTACAATTTTATTGTTATTATTTATCTATTCCTGAGAGTTTATCTTATATTTTATTTGTTTATTTAAATGAAGTCGACCAGTTACCTGCCCTTCCTTCCATTATCCGTCACCGAGACAAACTGAACAAAGTTCTGAGGTCGACCTTGTAAAGATAAGGATTCAGGTCTGTCTGCTGGTTACCTTTGCTCCTGCGCGCACTGCCCTTCTCTCCACATTTATGTGTTTATTTGTTTGTCTATCTAATCTTTTGGGTTTTTATTTCTAATGAGGTCGACCAGTTGTCTATTTATTATTTTTTTTACTACGCATCAAGCTGCGCTGCTTGTCTTTGCTCCTGTGTGCTCGCGCACTCTCGCCTTTTCCACTTATTTTTATTTTTGATTTATTTTTGATTTATTTTGTCAATTTAAAAAAAATACGCATCGTGCTGTGCTGTTTGTGTTTGCTTGAGTGCATTCGCGCGCTCTCGCTTTCTCCACTTTACAATTTTTTTGTTATTATTTATCTATTCCTGAGAGTTTATCTTATTTTTTATTTGTTTATTTAAATGAAGTCGACCAGTTACCTGCCCTTCCTTCCATTATCCGTCACCGAGACAAACTGAACAAAGTTCTGAGGTCGACCTTGGAAACATAAGGATTCAGGTCTGTCTGCTGTTTACCTTTGCTCCTGCGCGCACTTCCCTTCTCTCCACATTTATGTGTTTGTTTGTTTGTCTATCTAATCTTTTGGGTTTTTATTTCTAATGAGGTAGACCAGTTGTCTATTTATTATTTTTTTTACTACGCATCAAGCTGCGCTGCTTGTCTTTGCTCCTGTGTGCTCGCGCACTCTCGCCTTTTCCACTTATTTTTATTTTTGATTTATTTTTGATTTATTTTGTCAATTTTAAAAAAAATACGCATCGTGCTGTGCTGTTTGCGTTTGCTTGAGTACATTCGCGCGCTCTCGCTTTCTCCACTTTACAATTTTTTTGTTATTATTTATCTATTCCTGAGAGTTTATCTTATTTTTTATTTGTTTATTTAAATGAAGTCGACCAATTGCCTGCCCTTCCTTCCATTATCCGTCACCGAGACAAACTGAACAAAGTTCTGAGGTCGACCTTGTAAAGATAAGGATTCAGGTCTGTCTGCTGTTTACCTTTGCTCCTGCGCGCACTGCCCTTCTCTCCACATTTATGTGTTTGTTTGTTTGTCTATCTAATCTTTTGGGTTTTTATTTCTAATGAGGTCGACCAGTTGTCTATTTATTATTTTTTTTACTACGCATCAAGCTGCGCTGCTTGTCTTTGCTCCTGTGTGCTCGCGCACTCTCGCCTTTTCCACTTATTTTTATTTTTGATTTATTTTTGATTTATTTTGTCAATTTAAAAAAAAATACGCATCGTGCTGTGCTGTTTGTGTTTTCTTGAGTGCATTCGCGCTCTCTCGCTTTCTCCACTTTACAATGTTTTTGTTATTATTTATCTATTCCTGAGAGTTTATCTTATTTTTTATTTGTTTATTTAAATGAAGTCGACCAGTTGCCTGCCCTTCCTTCCATTATCCGTCACCGAGACAAACTGAACAAAGTTCTGAGGTCGACCTTGTAAAGATAAGGATTCAGGTCTGTCTGCTGGTTACCTTTGCTCCTGCGCGCCCTGCCCTTTTCTCCACATTTATGTGTTTGTTTGTTTGTCTATCTAATCTTTTGGGTTTTTATTTCTAATGAGGTCGACCAGTTGTCTATTTATTATTTTTTTTACTACGCATCAAGCTGCGCTGCTTGTCTTTGCTCCTGTGTACTCGCGCACTCTTGCCTTTTCCACATATTTTTATTTTTGATTTATTTTTGATTTATTTTGTCAATTTAAAAAAAATACGCATCGTGCTGTGCTGTTTGTGTTTGCTTGAGTGCATTCGCGCGCTCTCGCTTTCTCCACTTTACAATTTTTTTGTTATTATTTATCTATTCCTGAGAGTTTATCTTACTTTTTATTTGTTTATTTAAATGAAGTCGACCAGTTGCCTGCCCTTCCTTCCATTATCCGTCACCGAGACAAACTGAACAAAGTTCTGAGGTCGACCTTGTAAATATAAGGATTCAGGTCTGTCTGCTGTTTACCTTTGCTCCTGCCCGCACTGCCCTTCACTCCACATTTATGTGTTTGTTTGTTTGTCTATCTAATCTTTTGGGTTTTTATTTCTAATGAGGTCGAACAGTTGTCTATTTATTATTATTTTTACTACGCATCAAGCTGCACTGCTTATCTTTCCTCCTGTGTGCTCGCGCAATCTCGCCTTTTCCACTTATTTTTATTTTTGATTTATTTTTGATTTATTTTGTCAATTTAAAAAAAAATACGCATCGTGCTGTGCTGTTTGTGTTTGCTTGAGTGCATTCGCGCGCTCTCGCTTTCTCCACTTTACAATTTTTTTGTTATTATTTATCTATTCCTGAGAGTTTATCTTATTTTTTTTTGTTTATTTAAATGAAGTCGACCAGTTACCTGCCCTTTCTTCCATTATCCGTCACCGAGACAAACTGAACAAAGTTCTGAGGTCGACCTTGTAAACATAAGGATTCAGGTCTGTCTGCTGTTTACCTTTGCTCCTGCGCGCACTGCCCTTCTCTCCACATTTATGTGTTTGTTTGTTTGTCTATCTAATCTTTTGGGTTTTTCTTTCTAATGAGGTCGACCAGCTGTCTATTTATTATTTTTTTTACTACGCATCAAGCTGCGCTGCTTGTCTTTGCTCCTGTGTGCTCGCGCACTCTCGCCTTTTCCACTTATTTTTATTTTTGATTTATTTTTGATTTATTTTGTCAATTTAAAAAAAAAATACCCATCGTGCTGTGCTGTTTGTGTTTGCTTGAGTGCATTCGCGCTCTCTCTCTTTCTCCACTTTACAATGTTTTTGTTATTATTTATCTATTCCTGAGAGTTTATGTTATTTTATATTTGTTTATTTAAATGAAGTCGACCAGTTTCCTACCCTTCCTTCCATTATCCGTCACCGAGACAAACTGAACAAAGTTCTGAGGTCGACCTTGTAAAGATAAGGATTCAGGTCTGTCTGCTGGTTACCTTTGCTCCTGCGCGCACTGCCCTTCTCTCCACATTTATGTGTTTGTTTGTTTGTCTATCTAATCTTTTGGGTTTTTATTTCTAATGAGGTCGACCAGTTGTCTATTTATTATTTTTTTTACTACGCATCAAGCTGCGCTGCTTGTCTTTGCTCCTGTGTGCTCGCGCACTCTCGCCTTTTCCACTTATTTTTATTTTTGATTTATTTTGTCAATTTTAAAAAAATACGCATCCTGCTGTGCTGTTTGTGTTTGCTTGAGTGCATTCGCGCTCTCTCCCTTTCTCCAATTTACAATTTTTTTTATTATTTATCTATTCCTGAGAGTTTATCTTATTTTTTATTTGTTTATTTAAATGAAGTCGACCAGTTGCCTGCCCTTCCTTCCATTATCCGTCACCGAGACAAACTGAACAAAGTTCTGAGGTCGACCTTGTAAAGATAAGGATTCAGGTCTGTCTGCTGGTTACCTTTTCTCCTGCGCGCCCTGCCCTTCTCTCCACATTTATGTGTTTGTTTGTTTGTCTATCTAATCTTTTGGGTTTTTATTTCTAATGAGGTCGACCAGTTGTCTATTTATTATTTTTTTTACTACGTATCAAGCTGCGCTGCTTGTCTTTGCTCCTGTGTGTTCGCGCACTCTCGCCTTTTCCACTTATTTTTATTTTTGATTTATTTTTGATTTATTTTGTCACTTTAAAAAAAATACGCATCCTGCTGTGCTGTTTGTGTTTGCTTGAGTGCATTCGCGCGCTCTCGCTTTCTCCACTTTACAAATTTTGTTATTATTTATCTATTGCTGAGAGTTTATCTTATTTTTTATATGTTTATTTAAATGAAGTCGACCAGTTGCCTGCCCTTCGTTCCATTATCCGTCACCGAGACAAACTGAACAAAGTTCTGAGGTCGACCTTGGAAACATAAGGATTCAGGTCTGTCTGCTGGTTACTTTTGCTCCTGCGCACACTGCCCATCTCTCCACATTTATGTGTTTGTTTGTTTGTCTATCTAATCTTTTGGGTTTTTATTTCTAATGAGGTCGACCAGTTGTCTATTTATTATTTTTTTTACTACGCATCAAGCTGCGCTGCTTGTCTTTGCTCCTGTGTGCTCGCGCACTCTCTCCTTTTCCACTTATTTTTATTTTTGATTTATTTTGGTTTATTTTGTCAATTTAAAAAAAAATACGCATCGTGCTGTGCTGTTTGTGTTTGCTTGAGTGCATTCGCGCGCTCTCGCTTTCTCCACTTTACAATTTTTTTGTTATTATTTATCTATTCCTGAGAGTTTATCTTATTATTTTTTTTTATTTAAATGAAGTCGACCAGTTGCCTGCCCTTCCTTCCATTATCCGTCACCGAGACAAACTGAACAAAGTTCTGAGGTCGACCTTGTAAAGATAAGGATTCAGGTCTGTCTGCTGTTTACCTTTGCTCCTGCACGCACTGCCCTTCTCTCCACATTTATGTGTTTGTTTGTTCGTCTATCTAATCTTTTGGGTTTTTATTTCTAATGAGGTCGACCAGTTTTCTATTTATTATTTTTTTTACTACGCATCAAGCTGCGCTGCTTGTCTTTGCTCCTGTGTGCTCGCGCACTCTCGCCTTTTCCACTTATTTTTATTTTTGATTTATTTTGTCAATTTTAAAAAAAATACGCATCGTGCTGTGCTGTTTGTGTTTGCTTGAGTGCATTGGCGCTCTCTCGCTTTCTCCACTTTACAATGTTTTTGTTATTATTTATCTATTCCTGAGAGTTTATGTTATTTTTTATTTGTTTATTTAAATGAAGTCGACCAGTTGCCTGCCCTTCCTTCCATTATCCGTCACCGAGACAAACTGAACAAAGTTCTGAGGTCGACCTTGTAAAGATAAGGATTCAGGTCTGTCTGCTGTTTACCTTTGCTCCTGCGCGCCCTGCCCTTCTCTCCACATTTATGTGTTTGTTTGTTTGTCTATCTAATCTTTTGGGTTTTTATTTCTAATGAGGTCGACCAGTTGTCTATTTATTATTTTTTTTACTACGCATCAAGCTGCGCTGCTTGTCTTTGCTCCTGTGTACTCGCGCACTCTTGCCTTTTCCACATATTTTTATTTTTGATTTATTTTTGATTTATTTTGTCAATTTAAAAAAAATACGCATCGTGCTGTGCTGTTTGTGTTTGCTTGAGTGCATTCGCGCGCTCTCGCTTTCTCCACTTTACAATTTTTTGTTATTATTTATCTATTCCTGAGAGTTTATCTTATTTTTTATTTGTTTATTTGAATGAAGTCGACCAGTTGCCTGCCCTTCCTTCCATTATCCGTCACCGAGACTAACTGAACAAAGTTCTGAGGTCGACCTTGTAAAGATAAGGATTCAGGTCTGTATGCTGTTTACCTTTGCTCCTGCGTGAACTGCCCTTCTCTCCACATTTATGTGTTTGTTTGTTTGTCTATCTAATCTTTTGGGTTTTTATTTCTAATGAGGTCGACCAGTTGTCTATTTATTATTTTTTTAAATACGCATCAAGCTGCGCTGCTTGTCTTTGCTCCTGTGTGCTCGCGCACTGTCGCCTTTTCCACTTATTTTTATTTTGATTTATTTTTGATTTATTTTGTCAATTTAAAAAAAATACGAATCATGCTGTGCTGCTTGTGTTTGCTTGAGTGCATTCGCGCGCTCTTGCTTTCTCCACTTTACAATTTTTTTGTTATTATTTATCTATTCCTGAGAGTTTATCTTATTATTTTTTGTTTATTTAAATGAAGTCGACCAGTTGCCTGCCCTTCCTTCCATTATCCGTCACCGAGACAAACTGAACAAAGTTCTGAGGTCGACCTTGTAAAGATAAGGATTCAGGTCTGTCTGCTGGTTACCTTTGCTCCTGCGCGCCCTGCCCTTCTCTCCACATTTATGTGTTTGTTTGTTTGTCTATCTAATCTTTTGGGTTTTTATTTCTAATGAGGTCGACCAGTTGTCTATTTATTATTTTTTTTACTACGCATCAAGCTGCGCTGCTTGTCTTTGCTCCTGTGTACTCGCGCACTCTTGCCTTTTCCACATATTTTTATTTTTGATTTATTTTTGATTTATTTTGTCAATTTAAAAAAAATACGCATCGTGCTGTGCTGTTTGTGTTTGCTTGAGTGCATTCGCGCGCTCTCGCTTTCTCCACTTTACAATTTTTTGTTATTATTTATCTATTCCTGAGAGTTTATCTTATTTTTTATTTGTTTATTTGAATGAAGTCGACCAGTTGCCTGCCCTTCCTTCCATTATCCGTCACCGAGACTAACTGAACAAAGTTCTGAGGTCGACCTTGTAAAGATAAGGATTCAGGTCTGTCTGCTGTTTACCTTTGCTCCTGCGCGCACTGCCCTTCTCTACACATTTAAGTGTTTGTTTGTTTGTCTATCTAATCTTTTGGGTTTTTATTTCTAATGAGGTCGACCAGTTGTCTATTTATTATTTTTTAAATACGCATCAAGCTGCGCTGCTTGTCTTTGCTCCTGTGTGCTCGCGCACTCTCGCCTTTTCCACTTATTTTTATTTTTGATTTATTTTTGATTTATTTTGTCAATTTAAAAAAAATACGCATCGTGCTGTGCTGTTTGTGTTTGCTTGAGTGCATTCGCGCGCTCTCGCTTTCTCCACTTTACAATTTTTTTGTTATTATTTATCTATTCCTGAGAGTTTATCTTATTTTTTATTTGTTTATTTAAATGAAGTCGACCAGTTGCCTGCCCTTCCTTCCATTATCCGTCACCGAGACAAACTGAACAAAGTTCTGAGGTCGACCTTGTAAAGATAAGGATTCAGGTCTGTATGCTGTTTACCTTTGCTCCTGCGCGAACTGCCCTTCTCTCCACATTTATGTGTTTGTTTGTTTGTCTATCTAATCTTTTGGGTTTTTATTTCTAATGAGGTCGACCAGTTGTCTATTTATTATTTTTTTAAATACGCATCAAGCTGCGCTGCTTGTCTTTGCTCCTGTGTGCTCGCGCACTGTCGCCTTTTCCACTTATTTTTATTTTTGATTTATTTTTGATTTATTTTGTCAATTTAAAAAAAATACGAATCATGCTGTGCTGCTTGTGTTTGCTTGAGTGCATTCGCGCGCTCTTGCTTTCTCCACTTTACAATTTTTTTGTTATTATTTATCTATTCCTGAGAGTTTATCTTATTTTTTATTTGTTTATTTAAATGAAGTCGATCAGTTGCCTGCCCTTCCTTCCATTATCCGTCACCGAGACAAACTGAACAAAGTTCTGAGGTCGACCTTGTAAAGATAAGTATTCAGGTCTGTCTGCTGTTTACCTTTCCTCCTGCGCTCACTGCCCTTCTCTCCACATTTATGTGTTTGTTTGTTTGTCTATCTAATCTTTTGGGTTTTTATTTCTAATGAGGTCGACCAGTTGTCTATTTATTATTTTTTTCACTACGCATCAAGTTGCGCTGCTTGTCTTTGCTCCTGTGTGCTCGCGCACTTCGCCTTTTCCACTTATTTTTATTTTTGATTTATTTTTTATTTATTTTGTCAATTTTTTAAAAAAATACGCATCGTGCTGTGCTGTTTGTGTTTGCTTGAGTGCATTCGCGCGCTCTCGCTTTCTCCACTTTACAATTTTTTGTTATTATTTATCTATTCCTGAGAGTTTATATTATTTTTATTTGTTTATTTAAATGAAGTCGACCAGTTGCCTGCCCTTCCTTCCATTATCCGTCACCGAGAAAAACTGAACAAAGTTCTGAGTTCGACCTTGTAAAGTTAAGGATTCAGGTCTGTCTGCTGTTTACCTTTGCTCCTGCCCGCACTGCCCTTCTCTCCACATTTATGTGTTTGTTGGTTTGTCTATCTAATCTTTTGGGTTTTTATTTCTAATGAGGTCGACCAGTTGTCTATTTATTATTTTTTTTACTACGCATCAAGCTGCGCTGCTTGTCTTTGCTCCTGTGTGCTCGCGCACTCTCGCCTTTTCCACTTATTTTTATTTTTGATTTATTTTTTATTTATTTTGTCAATTTTTTAAAAAAATACGCATCGTGCTGTGCTGTTTGTGTTTGCTTGAGTGCATTCGCGCGCTCTCGCTTTCTCCACTTTACAATTTTTTTGTTATTATTTATCTATTCCTGAGAGTTTATATTATTTTTTATTTGTTTTTTTTAAATGAAGTCGACCAGTTGCCTGCCCTTCCTTCCATTATCCGTCACCGAGAAAAACTGAACAAAGTTCTGAGGTCGACCTTGTAAAGATAAGGATTCAGGTCTGTCTGCTGTTTACCTTTGCTCCTGCCCGCACTGCCCTTCTCTCCACATTTATGTGTTTGTTGGTTTGTCTATCTAATCTTTTGGGTTTTTATTTCTAATGAGGTCGACCAGTTGTCTATTTATTATTTTTTTTACTACGCATCAAGCTGCGCTGCTTGTCTTTGCTCCTGTGTGCTCGCGCACTCTCGCCTTTTCCACTTATTTTTATTTTTGATTTATTTTCGATTTATTTTGTCAATTAAAAAAAAATACGCATCGTGCTGTGCTGTTTGTGTTTGCTTGAGTGCATTCGCGCGCTCTCGCTTTCTCCACTTTACAATTTTTTTGTTATTATTTATCTATTCCTGAGAGTTTATCTCATTTTTTATTTGTTTATTTAAATGAAGTCGACCAGTTGCCTGCCCTTCCTTCCATTATCCGTCACCGAGACAAACTGAACAAAGTTCTGAGGTCGACCTTGTAAAGATAAGCATTCAGGTCTGTCTGCTGTTTACCTTTGCTCCTGCGCTCACTGCCCTTCTCTCCACATTTATGTGTTTGTTTGTTTGTCTATCTAATCTTTTGGGTTTTTTTTCTAATAAGGTCGAACAGTTGTCTATTTATTATTTTCTTTACTACGCATCAAGCTTCGCTCCTTGTCTTTGCTCCTGTGTGCTCGCGCACTCTCGCCTTTTCCACTTATTGTTATTTTTTATTTATTTTTGATTTATTTTGTCAATATAAAAAAAATACGCATCGTGCTGTGCCGTGTGTGTTTGCTTGAGTGCATTCGTGCGCTCTCGATTTCTCCACTTTACAATTTTTTGGATATTATTTATCTATTCCTGAGAGTTTATCTTATTTTTATTTGTTTATTTAAATGAAGTCGACCAGTTGCCTGCCCTTCCTTCCATTATCCGTCACCGAGACAAACTGAACAACGTTCTGAGGTCGACCTTGTAAAGATAAGGATTCAGGTCTGTCTGCTGTTTACCTTTGCTCCTGCGCGCACTGCCCTTCTCTCCACATTTATGTGTTTGTTTGTTTGTCTATCTAATCTTTTGGGTTTTTATTTCTAATGAGGTCGACCAGTTGTCTATTTATTATTTTTTTTACTACGCATCAAGCTGCGCTGCTTGTCTTTGCTCCTGTGTGCTCGCGCACTTCGCCTTTTCCACTTATTTTTATTTTTGATTTATTTTTGATTTATTTTGTCAGTTCTTTAAAAAAATACGCATCCTGCTGTGCTGTTTTGTTTGCTTGAGTGCATTTGCGCGCTCTCGCTTTCTCCACTTTACAATTTTTTTGTTATTATTTATCTATTCCTGAGAGTTTATATTATTTTTTTATTTGTTTATTTAAATGAAGTCGACCAGTTGCCTGCCCTTCCTTCCATTATCCGTCACCGAGAAAAACTGAACAAAGTTCTGAGGTCGACCTTGTAAAGATAAGGATTCAGGTCTGTCTGCTGTTTACCTTTGCTCCTGCCCGCACTGCCCTTCTCTCCACATTTATGTGTTTGTTGGTTTGTCTATCTAATCTTTTGGGTTTTTATTTCTAATGAGGTCGACCAGTTGTCTATTTATTTTTTTTTTTACTACGCGTCAAGCTGTGCTGCTTGTCTTTGCTCCTGTGTGCTCGCGCACTCTCGCCTTTTCCACTTATTTTTATTTTTGATTTATTTTTGATTTATTTTGTCAATT